>NW_007728797.1:25135-27503 GCF_000696425.1 Galeopterus variegatus | reverse complement strand
TCACCATAGAACAGATCCTCTATTTTAGAATAAGAAACTCACTGAGATCAACTATGCAGACCACTGGCTTTCTATGTGAAGGAAGGAAGTATTGCATGAGCCAGTAACTTCACCCTACAGAAACATCCACGAGAGGAAGAATGTGGCACTTAAGCTTCAGGGCTCCCTCTGGAATGACGATGCTCACTCCTTTTCCTGGTTCCATCACAGATAAAGATACAGCTGCTTAGGACAATCATACCAATGCAGTGCTGCCACCAGGAATTCGTACATGCAGTTACATATCTCTTTCTCACTCCACAGCTGCACCAGGGAAGTGACACCCTGTTGGCAGGCTATCAAGGTATTCCATACATCACTGGATCTCCATAAATACAGTTAATTACCAGGTCATGAGCAATCGCTTTTAAAAGATGCTTCAACTCATTTCTTGAAGTGCTGTTGAGACAGGCTTAAAACATCATGCTGGCTGAGAACATGCTGTTGTTCTCCAGTGTCCAAACCCTGCTGAAATGCCCTCAAGAGCAGGAAAGTCAGGCAGATTAGACCTGTACCTTAATCAAGTCTCATGGCAAAGAGGATGAGAAAAGACAAGGACTACCAATATTATGGTTCAGTATATTAAAATATATTTTTTCCATTGGTCATATGCCATAGTAACAGCAATTTTTTTAATAAAACCTTTAAAAACGTTTAGACTATGGATAGATATAATTATGAATGTTTGCTATTAACTTCTGTTCTACTGAAGAAATACCGGGATAAGCCCTATGTGAGCAGGGGGCATGTATGTTTTATTTTTAACCCATCTCCAGTGTATAAAACAGTGCCTAGCATATTAATAAATGAATGAATTAATTAATATTGAACTCCATATTTTTAATATATTTTTTGGCAGCTGGCCAGTACAGGGATCGAACCTTAGACCTTGGTTTTATTGGCACCACACTCTAACCAACTGCCCCAATATTGGATCCCTATAACAACTTAATGAATGACTGCGATTGCCTAAACAAATTATTTAAAATACCATTAACTGGTAATTTATTAATATGGACTACTCCTTAGGATTGATATGTGAATGATATGGAAAGCTGCATCTATAGGTAACAGAACAGAAGAGGGCAAATAAAATTATGTTTTAAAACCATTTTCAATGGGGAAAAAGCCATGATTATTATCATAAACCTACTTATCCAAGTATTGTTGTAATAGTAGAGAAATGATACTGGATTTGTTTACTTTCTATAGGGTCTTTTTATTGAGGGGGGGGAAATCTTTCAAATTTAATTGGATAATTGATTTGTAATTGGCCGACTGATTAGCTGGATACTGGATTTGTTTACTTTCTATAGGGTCTTTTTATTGAGGGGGGGAAATCTTTCAAATTTAATTGGATAATTGATTTGTAATTGGCCGACTGATTAGCTGGTGTTTAAATGACCTGAGTGGGTCACCCAATCACACCAAGAAGGCCTATCTAAATTAACACATCAATGCTAATTAAGAGTTCAATTAATATTTATATCAGATTATAGATTCATTTACGTAAAATGTATGAGCCAACAGAATTATAATTTTATAAGCTGTAAATTCTATTCATAGTATAGTGGGATGCCTTATAAAATGAATGCATACATTAAATTTAGGTCTTTTTTTATAGGATTCACAGCACAGTTTTATTATTTATCTTAAGTTATTATAAAGTTTTATAGTTGGCTTGTGTTTTTCTGTCACATTTTCCATATCCAGTGATTTAGAGTATGTTTGGTTTCTTAAATGCCAAAACAATTTCTACTTATAATAGGGTTCCTAAAGAGAAACGCTTGTTTACAGTGAAGAGCATTCACAAAATTTCCTAGTTTGTAATTTTAGTAACAATGACTGACTACTCTATCAGTGATCACAAGTTTCATTTGCAAACTGTGATCTCTTGACTGTGGTTACCTCAGCACTATGATGAGAAAGAATGCCTGCTTAACAGGAGCACCGTCACAGCTGATTAGCAATGTCCGCTATGGCTACCTGATGGGGAATATTGGTGTCTTATGCATTTGCAATCTCTGACCTACATTAAGACACATAAAATGAAAAAATGCATGTTGGTGACCACACTATTGACTGGAATTAATGTATCTTTGTAAAGTACCTAATTGTCACTCCAGTCTCTCTAGTGAAGTTGTTTCTCCACTAGAAGAAAATGACTAATTTCTTCTTAGTCCTAAAAATGTAAAAGGGAGGTGAATTAGACTGAATTTGATCTGTTAAATTATCTTTAACAGTTACAGGAGATGTAATGGCTCACTACACTGGAAGTTCATGGCAGGTCAGAGTTCAGGGCCAGTGCGATCAGTAGCTCAGTGAAAGC
>NW_007728797.1:12876-24451 GCF_000696425.1 Galeopterus variegatus | reverse complement strand
CACTGGAAGTTCATGGCAGGTCAGAGTTCAGGGCCAGTGCGATCAGTAGCTCAGTGAAAGCATGAAACATCTGGGCTTCTGTCACTCTTCTCTGCCTTTCACATCACCAGCTTCATCCTACACCTTTTCCCTCATGATGACAAGGTGGCTTCAGCAGTTCTAGGCTTCATAGCCATATTCCCAGCCATTTGTGAGTGAGAGAGCCACAGCCTGCTGCAGCATTCTAACAAGCCTGAAATTTTCCGTCTGTGGCTCTCTTAGGTCTCCAAATCACTTCTGAACTAACAGCTATAGCTGGGGGTATGGGGGTGGGAAATGGTATGTGCCAATTGGCTTTTGCCATCTAAACTCCACTCCTGTAGCTTGGAGTAGGCTCAGCTTCCATGAAGTTCATAGGCTGCATATCTGCACAACAATCTAGAAACTTGTGAGAAAAAAAAAAGGTGGAAATTAGAGGCTAGGTAAGCAACTAAAAGTGTCTACTCCACCACGTAACAGTTTACCTTTGAGAGATAAAATCACACAATAGTTAGGAGCACAGTCTCTGCAGCTAAACTCCCTGAATCTGAACATGGCCTCCTCCTCTTACTTGTGGCATAATTTTGGCCACGTTAAACTTGCTCTATCTCAGTGCCTCAGTCTTCTATCTGTAAAATGGGGATAATAATAATGGCTGTTCTGAGAACAAAATGAAATAATATGTGAAAAATTTAGCATATCGCCTGGTACATGGTAAATACTATATAATTCTTTCCTATTATTATTTTTATGGCCTTAATGTATAATTAACTTCCCTCAAATTCCTTTATTTTTGTACATACAAACTGGGATTTGCACTAAGATGATTGTATGGGAAAATTTCCACTCTCCTAGCAGTTCATATTCTTATAACATTAGTAGCTATTGGTAATGTAAAATGTGTTATTTCTTCCTTCAGAGAAAGCCTCACAATTAAGCTAAAAGTAATTTGCCCTAATATCACACAGTGCTAAACAAATCAACCTCAATATCCTGATATTATCATTTACTGACTTTATAATTGGATTCAGCTTCTATATTAATTCCATTCGAATAATATTGCACTTAGTGAGGAAAGTTTTGCAATTTGCCTGTTTTTTCAAAATCAGAGTTGAAAAAGACCATGCTCTACTGTCTAATTAAAGATATCTTCTTTAAGCTCACAATTTTTTCTCGTGAAGCACTTTGGTGCAAGCATATTCAAGTTGGTATGGAAACTAGACATGCTAATGGAGAAGAATAATGGAATTCTTTAGTATCCCTTTTCCTCTGATGGAAGTTTTGCTTTAAAAAATCCTCTCCAGACTTGGCTGATGTTTTAGACAGTTTTCTTTGATTACAAGAGAGATATAGATGGAGCAGGGGGAATGGGTGTGTGGGGGAGTTATTACCAAGATAAAACTGTAGATCTTACATTCAAAAGAAGAGTTGAGCTTCCAGGCTTTGGAGAGACTAAAATGAGTCAGGGACTCTAACGCCATCATAACCTATTCATCTTTCATTCCTCTGCCTTCTCGTATTGGCTTTGTTCTCCAAGATCAGCTTTATCCACCTGATGCTGGACACATGGCTGCAATTGGCTCTTTTCCTTCTGACATTCAATGATGGAAGAGAAAAGGATCTTTCTTACCTACTCCAGCTATGAAAAATGCCAAGAAATGAGTCTATGAAACTAGCCTCAATCATGTGCACATGCTTATGGCTGGGAGTTGGGGTCTATTGCTCAGGTAAAGGGATGGGGGGAGGATGCTGAGCTTAGGAAAATAATAGCCATCACATCTGGGAACTTGTTAGCTGGAAGAAAAAAGAGATTTTTCTCTAACTTCTCTATTCTGGGAGGCAGTGAGACAACTGTGGATTTGAGCAGAGCTGAACCACGTCTTCATGAGGTGGGAAGGTAGACCACCCACCCTCCCCATCTCTGCCGAGTGCAAATATACCTAAAGGGGGCCAAACATCTACTGAAGGGCCTTGCATGAAGAAGAGCCACCAGGATCCCTCTAAACATTGTCCACCTAGCATTGCCTTTGGGGTTCAGAGAGCAGCACAGTCCCAGAAAAATCTCTCAACTCAACACAGGGCATTCTGCAGTTGTTGATACTTTTCTGAACCCTGTCCTTAGGACAGGAGGCAGGAAATGTAAAGACTGGAGTTGTAGTTCATTTGCTTATGAGGTGCATTAGGAGATATATTATAATTGCTGATTAGTTTGGCACTTAAGTGTACGCCTTAACATTTAGCTTGTGAAAGATGAATAAATTAGCCCTGCGGGAACTATAACTATGGCATTTTATGACTTGTCAAAATGCCCTTTTTTGCATTTCATGGAATCATTTTAGAAAATAAATACAGTTGGAGTTCTGGACCTAATCTCACCTAGAAGACCTGAGAGCAGCTCAAAGAATAGAACCACAGCTACTTTACAGGGAGGGGCTCTAGATTCTTGCACTAGCCTTACTTGCATCTGACTATCAGGTTGTCCAGTAAGGGCCTGTTATCCATCATCTGATCTAGATAGCAAATATCCATTCTCATCCAGCTTTACGGTCAGAATAAAACTACAGCATTATGTTATGAAATTGTACTGTTTGCCTGAGGTCTTTGATAATAATCAGTTCATAAACAACCTTCATATCTATAGAACTATGCTGGATCATATGAATGACATAGTCTCTCCCTCAAGGAACATGCAATTTATTGTAAGTCATATAAAAGTATTAAAGGAGAGGAAGAGTAAGGGTCAAATTCTAAATTGTAATTGAGATAATAAGTCAGTATAAACTTTATGTGGGCTAGATTGGTCAAGATACATTTCTTGGAAGACACAGGGCTTGAAATGGGTCTCGGAGGATCCATGGGCACATGGATTCTTTATAGTCTCTGTTTCTTTGATAGGTATAGACATGGAAGGTTGAAATTGCATTTCTGGCAGTGTGAGTAGCCTGAACCAAACCACAAAGGTGATCTCAGAAAGATGTGTGGTGTGTAGAGAGCATGATGCACAGTAAATCATGTTGGAGAGTAGAGTGGAGGATGTTGAAAGCTGGACAAAAAGATTTTTCACTTGGTACAATAGTTTACTGAGCAGGAAAGTAATGAAAGCAATATATTTTTTTTTCAAAAATAAGTCATTTCATTGTGTGTATGTGTGTGAGAGGCCGTGAGAAAGTCAATTCTCAAGAGGCAAAAGTAACAAGTTTGCTTATTAAAGGCATATGGTAATAAAGCCTAAAGCCTTAAGTTAAGGTAATGACAGAGACAGAATGAGTAAGGAAGGTCACAAAGATATTTTCTAAAATGATTAACAGCAGGGTTTGATGATATTTAGATGTAAAAAAAGGGAAAGTTCCAATGCTGCACTTTTTGCATTGGGAGACAATTGAAAATTCAGATCTTACTGGTAATGCTGGGGCGCCTCCTTTTTTCTTCCACATGTCTAGCGGTTGAGAGGAGCTGTTTCATGGAAAGTTCCAATGCTGCACTTTTTGCATTGGGAGACAATTGAAAATTCAGATCTTACTGGTCATGTTGGGGCGCCTCCTTTTTTCTTCCACATGTCTAGCGGTTGAGAGGAGCTGTTTCATCTTATTATCAGTGCAACTGAAAAAAACTCAGCTTCTGAAGTGGCTCCCTACGTTGCTTTATCAGGGAGAAATGAATGCCAAGATACTTGTAAGAAATTCCTTGCATCTTTGAATTTCCATCTCCCAGCCTCTTTTTATTGTCCTTTGCTTTCTCCCATGAAGACTGATAAAATAGGACTTACTGGAAGCTTACCTCTTAAAAAAAAAGAGGGCAAGTAATTACCACCGGGTTATAATTAGTGGAAGAACAACATCTTTCCTTTTACCAATAATTTATGAGCTCAGAATTGTTCTTGAAAGTGTTTGTGTCTCTGTTCATATATAGTTGTAAATATCTGCACACATGAAAACCAATTGAAAATATGCCCACAGAGTTGCAGAATTTCACATCTCTATATCTTTACTCTACCTTCTTGTAAAAAGTGCTTAAACTCAATTTTATTGAAAATACTGCCAATTAGGACACACCAGTAGTCAACCAAAATGACAATTCAGGTTTCACCAAATATGAAGTATTTTTTTCAGCAAATTAGTGAAGTCTGAATTCAATTTGGGTACTTGACTCAAGCCCCTGATCAATACCCTGACAAAAAGAATTGACTATGACTTTTTCACTCTAGACTGGGTCAGCTAAATTTGAAAAGTGGTAAGTACCACTTAGACGGGTAAGTCAAAAAATATGTGTGCAAATGGGAATGCAATGCAGAGGAAGTAGTCAACTTAATAGCATTCCAAAAGAGTCACTGGTTCTGGTTACCTAGTCAGTTTCTGTCCCTGGTCAACTGCATGGTCTTGAACAAGGCACTTGACACCCATCTTCCTCTGTTTCTTCACTTGCAAAATGAGACAGTTAAAAGTGATGGTCTCCACAGTTGAATGTCCTGAAATATATACTTTCAGTGAAATCATGAGCCTCTTTTTGCATCAGAGTTGTGGTGTAGCAACACCAGATCAATTACTGTCCTTTCCCCTCTCCTATCAGCATGGATGACAGATCCTCTCTCCCTCCTCCCTGCATGGAGCCTGCTCTCTCCAGTGCTCTAGCCATCACTGATGGCTCCTTCTCCAAACTACACCAAGCTCTCCACCCTCCTTTACTTTGTCTATATACAGTGACTTACCTGCTGTTTCTTCACTACTTTTAGGATAGATTTCATCTCCCAAATACTATGAACTTTGTGATATAGACCATGTCTTATATTTCCTTGTGTCCTCCACAAAATCTGCTGTGGTGTTAGGTACACAGCAGATGTTCAGCAAAAGCCTAATGGATGAGCATGTTGGTTCATCTCATTAACAGATGCTTTATTTTCACTGAAAGAACTTTTGGTCTAATGAGCCAACAGAAATTCCTACAAGACTTTATCAAATGCAATATAGAAACAATTAATGACGGGGAAATGCTAAGAATATATTCCCTTTTTAAAGCTGCAAGACCTGAGAACATGCTCTCACAACACCATTCTGTCATATGTATGAAAATACCATAGCATTGACTTGTAATGCCTGCATGATAAAGGCGCCTTCTTTCTAAAAGCTTTCAAATTGGAGTGGTAAAATGGGTGGGTGAAGGGGTGTGTATGCGTGGGTGTGTATGTTGTCTTCCTTTCCATTTGTGAAAACACTTTTCTGCTGTTCTTCAAGGTAAACCCTGACCCATAAGAAAGGGAACAACTAGTAGTATGGAATTACTGCATGCCTAGAGGGAGCAGCTAAAGAACCAGTGCTTTGGTGACTTACCTGCTGTTTCTTCACTACTTTTAGGATAGATTTCATCTCCCAAATACTATGAATTTTGTGATATAGACCATGTCTTATATTTCCTTGTGTCCTCCACACAATCTGCTGTAGTGTTAGGTACACAGCAGATGTTCAGCAAAAGCCTAATGGATGAGCATGTTGGTTCATCTCATTAACAGATGCTTTATTTTCACTCAAAGAACTTTTGGTCTAATGAGCCAACAGAAATTCCTACAAGACTTTATCAAATGCAATATAGAAACAATTAATGACGGGGAAATGCTAAGAATATATTCCCTTTTTAAAGCTGCAAGACCTGAGAACATGCTCTCACAACACCATTCTGTCATATGTATGAAAATACCATAGCATTGACTTGTAATGCCTGCATGATAAAGGCGCCTTCTTTCTAAAAGCTTTCAAATTGGAGTGGTAAAACGGGTGGGTGAAGGGGTGTGTATGCATGGGTATGTATGTTGTCTTCCTTCCCATTTGTGAAAACACTTTTCTGCTGTTCTTCAAGGTAAACCCTGACCCATAAGAAAGGGAACAACTAGTAGTATGGAATTACTGCATGCCTAAAGGGAGCAGCTAAAGAACCAGTGCTTTAGCTGTATGGGCTTTAACAAAGCCAGATCATGTATTTCATTTTAGTGACCCAGATAACTTATGAGGGACTTGCTTTCACATACCCATATAAAAAGGAATTGTCTAAATTGTCATGCCTTGGCACAAGAGAGTTATGTACTCTTCATGACAGTAGGACCCTATCAGACTATCCAGTACAATGACCTCATTTGTAGAAGAAGCTGTGAGAGCCCTCTTATGAATAAATAAATTTTATTATTTTCCACTTAATAGAACTCATTCAGATTTTTTATTATACAGCAACTAATTGTTTAATTTTAAAATGACCTGTTTGCTAATCTCATAAAAGGGATTTCTACTCAAATATAATATTAACTATGTTTTTAAAAAGCTTGGACTTTGGAATCAGATACCTTTGAGTTCAAATGCAAGGTTAGTCCTTACTAGCTGTGTGACCCTGACAAGTCACCTAATGTCTTTAGACATTTGTTCCATTTACCAGGTAAATAGGAGATATGTACTCTCTGCCCGAGATGAGATATTGCACATACAGCAAAAAACAGTGCCATGTGGTGACACGTGATATGTGCCTATTCCAGATTCAGTGTCTTAAAACAGTTGCAATTTTTTTCAAGTTCTTCTAACTGTAAAACTGTACAAAATATATTCTTAAATCTAATGCCTTAATAGCACATTAAAGGTTGAAATGTCCAAGAAAGGACAGGAGTAAATGTCAATATTTCTATGTAATATAAAAAATATGCAGAAAAGTTTCATAACTTTTATTGTAGATGACGTTTACCCCAAGATTGCTGGCATTGTAGATGTTGAGGTTTACCCAAGATTGCTGGCATTCTGGACAATGTTCACAGTACTCAGGTATTCTCTGAGATAGTATTCTCAGGTAATCTTTTGTTGATTGTCAGAAGAGACAAATAGAATTGACTTAGCACCAGTCTTTCTCAGCCTCTCTCTAATCCTCATTCCCACCTCCACCAAACACAGCATCTAACTAAACCAACCATCAAGAAAAGCAAACCAGGCAGGTGACGGCTTCAGATTACACAATGACATTTTTAACCTATCAGTGTTTAAAACAAATACACAGAGTCTTTAGAACTTGTGAGTACATTAATATTGTATTGTAATATTGTTCCAAACAACCAAAAAAGTCTTTGAATATGCTGAGGGGTGCTAGGGAATTGGAACTGAGAAGAAAGTGGACTTCAGAAAGTGTTTTTGTGAATTTTGTTAATTGAAGTCACTCTAAAGTTCTTCCAGAAATGCAAATAATGAATGAAAAAAAATTTAAATGTATTGTGGTCATTGTCCTAATTTTCTTTCTTCATTTAATGAATATAAAATTAAGACTGAAGTTCACTTGGAATTCTCAGTTATTCAAGTTACAGAATTTTAGAAGAAAAAGATCCAGGCATCTAATCACCTTATGGTTCTCTAAGTTGTGAAAAAAAAAGAGCTAGTGTATTTGAAGTTATGCTGAACTACTTCATGTCACTTACATTAAAGGAATAAAAGATAAAAATATTCTTAATAGAGTTAAATGTTATCAATGCTGTTATTAGCTTTTTCGATGCAAGCACCAGGAAAACCTGAATTGAGAGTCCAGTAAGTCATTTCTTTCATGCTTCTAAGAACTTTTAACAATAGTATCCCTGGATGTTCACATAGGAAACCTAATAAAGTTTATTATCCAGATGGATCAATGCAGGACAGAGAACCAAGTATATTATAAAAGACAGTAGATAGAAAGGATCTTTAATACAGGACTCATCATGGTGAATAGATGTCATCCAGCCTCTATAATTTGTTTTTAAAGTACTTCGGGGACTCATGAGTACAAAAGCAGAAGAAGATGACATTTTACTCATTGGGGCTAAAAGCAACAAACTGAAAAAACAGACTTTATTCAAGTCATCACTGAAGAAGGAGCTGGATTTCATGAAGAGTATTAGAGGCTATATCTACTCAGAGTCGGCAATAATTAAGGGATGGTTGGGCATTGCGGGAGGAAACTTCATCGCAGGAGGAAAACTTTGTACTTTTTTGCTAAACGGAAGGAGCTGGATTTCATGAAGAGTATTAGAGGCTATATCTACTCAGAGTCGGCAATAATTATGGGATGGTTGGGCATTGCAGGAGGAAACTTCATCGCAGGAGGAAAACTTTGTACTTTTTTGCTAAACAATCTAGGAAAGTCATTGTTAAAGAAAAAGAATAATCTTGGGCATAATGTTGCCCTTTATTTAGAATTCTACAACTTTTAACTGGAACTGTCCTTTTCAAACTGATCAAAATTTAGTGATTAATTTAGCCTACTAGCCTTGCAAATTCTACCATCTATTTTATCATACTGACAAATGCAGCTGATTGCATATATGTCATAGATTACCTAAAAATAAATTCTGAGACTGTGTAAAAGAATTATTTTGTCCAGGCAGGAATTTATCAATGAATAAAAAATGAAGGAATGCATATATAATGCACAACTTTCTTGTATATAGGGCTTCACTGTTACTCTATCTCTACACCCCAGGAATAGGTCTGTAATATAATCAACTGGAGAGAGAAGCCAAACGTCACTGCTCATGGCAGCCTGTCACATCAGAAATTCATTTATACATATGACAAGTGCTCCATCTGAGAACCCTGAGTGGGAAAGGCCTGATTGGCAGCAATTACTCTGTGGGCATGAATGCTTTCTGTGTGGCTTCCTCAGACTCTCCTCCCTTGGACAGAGAAATAAGGTGTACTAGGCTTTTTCACAATGCTTAAGAACATGATTGCTGCCTTTCAGCACATGGCACAAAGGGTCAGTGTATCTCTGGGCTCTATTCCATCCTCTTTTGTCATAGGGAAGTACACGGTTGTGCTGGCAGCTTTATGGTAGGCTACCTGACTTTCCTGAAAATATGAAAGTATCACCTTCTATACTGGGTATTCAAAATGTTTACTTTTATACTAGTACATTAGGAACTAACTACATTCTGTTTTAATGCTGTTTTAGATGTAGTTTTGTTAACTGTAGGAAATAAAGGGAAAAAAACAGATAAAGTGCACTCATTATAGCAGAGATCAGATTGACTCATTGTCTAAAATTATAAAATAGATTATACAATAGTTTATATGATATATAATAGAATAAATATATAATGCATAATATCTTACATATAATATTTATATAATATGTAGTATTTTCACCTTCTCAAGGATGACAATTGACAATTTAAAATATAAGAATAAAGTTGATCTGCCTCCATTACTACTAAATTGATTGGAGCACACTAAGTCTTTCTCCAAATTTTACTCTGTTCTCCATCAATTAAATAGACACTCATCAGGGGCTTTAAAGATACAAGAAACATACTGAGTCTTGAGGACACAATGAAGACTAAGAGATGGTGACCACCCTCAGAGTTAAATTCTTCCCCACTAGTTAGCCCACTGAGAATCAGATATAATTCCAAGTTTCTGAAACTTGTAGATGTGTGGGTATGTGGCTGTATTAAATTCCTTAATAAATAGGACTGCAATTACAAAATGCACACAAGACTTAGAATAGTTAAAAACAGAGTTTTATCCTTTATTTAAGAGACACAACTAGGAATTAGAAACATAGAAATGGACAAATTGAATTCATCTTCAAGGTGACTTAACATACAATTTTGGACATTTTTAATCATTGTGAAAAGGGCAGATTAATTGAAGGAAGGACAATCTGGGGGGGGCGGGGACCCCAGACAGAATTAGGAGCTTATTCTCTAAATTGGACATTTTTAATCATTGTGAAAAGGGCAGATTAATTGAAGGAAGGACAATCTGGGGGGGGGACCCCAGACAGAATTAGGAGCTTATTCTCTAAATATGAATAAATATGAGCAAAGACTTGGAGGCAAGAAAAGGAAAAATATGGATAACCTAGCCATCAGAAAAGAAGATTTATGATATGCAAAGCATCTTGCTAGTAGATTTATAAAAAAAAGAGGAAATAGAGTAAATTATTTGAAAATTTAAAAGTTAATGAGTCTATATCTGCCCACAGGGTGATCAAAAGTTATTTCTGTGTGCAAGTGTCAAGCAGCATGGCTGAAGAGGGTTTGGGAAATTTGCTAGCTGTAGTTTTGAAGACTGTTGAAATGATTAGCATCTGGGAAACTATTATAAAGGAGGTTTAGATTAATTGGGGTCTGGGGTAACATGGTAAGAAAGGCAATATTGGTCCAATGTGTAGAGAAGGTGAGACTACCTGGCAAATGTGGCAAAGATTATACAAGAAGTGAGATTTGGAGGCCTGAGCCAGTAGCGACTTCAGCTGCTTTGAGGTCAGGGAAGTGGGCGGTGAGGGCAGGTCAACAGGGCAGTAGTTACACACTGATGTGAGCTGCTGGTGAGAGATCAGGGAAAATAGAAATCACAGGTGATTGACCAGGTGTAAGAGAGCAAAGCAACAGGAAACTCTGGAGCTTCCTAAATGACAGGGTGGCCTTACATTCTGTTTGTTCAGACAGCCCCAATTTATGTCTATTTACCATCACTCACAAGTGCTGTGGTTGGGTATGACAAAGTATATGATCACTCCTCCTGGAGACTGAGTGGAGAAGAAGCCTTCTTTCACCAGTTGTCTCTGGACAGAATCTCGGATGGAATTATTACAAATAACAGGTTAGTTACTCAGAGACATATTTCTCTTTGTTTCAGCTTTCTATTTGCCACGAAAAACAAATTGCATATTAACCCCAAGGCCCAGTAAACCCAATTACATTTCCCTGTATCTGGAAAAATCACAATACCAAAAGTAACCAATTCTAACTGCCCGGTAGCAGTCTGAAAGCAGGTACCATGCATTGGTTAATTCGGGGATCCACAAAGAACTCGGTGCATTTTACTTCCACTTACTTCTAACAGTGATGATGATGTTTCATAGCTAGACACTATGGAACAATAATAGGTGAGACTGAACCTAAAATAACTTCCCAGATAGCGTTTCAAGTTTGTGGAAATATTTGCTAGCTTTTAAAAATCAGATAATGTTTCTCTAACATAGTTATGTCTCCAGATCTGAATTTTAATGTAACATGCTAGTGAGAAAGGGTATTGATATTTAAAAGTATGCAAGTGTTGTTCCATTAATTTGATAATGATGATTTTCTATGCACTAAATTACATTAGAGATTTACAAGCTGTTTTTAAAGAAATCACTTTTCATATAACATTATTTCATTTGAGTCTTATGAAATCTCCGGAATGTTAAAATGTTTAAAAAAAATTTTAAAAAGCAGGTATCATTATCTCCATTTTACCAAAAACAAGCCTACAAGTCTAATGTTTGCAAAGACTATGAGACTAATCAGAGTCACTTTAAAAGTAAAAACAAGGGCCGGCCCGGTGGCGCACTGCTACAGTGCGCCACTTGGGAGTGCGGTGGCGCTCCTGCCGAGGGTTTGGATCCCACATACAGACCGGTTCCCGCTCACTGGCTGAGCGAGGTGTGGGAGCAACACCGAGGGTTGCGATCCCGTTGCCGGTCCCAGTCCAGTACGGGCGCGACACTGAGGGTTGAGATCCGTTGCCAGACACAAAAAAAGACAAAAAGGAAAAAAAAAAAAAAAAGTAAAAACAAGTTTTTG
>NW_007728797.1:10413-12242 GCF_000696425.1 Galeopterus variegatus | reverse complement strand
TTTTTATATGTATTGTACATAAACTTGCATTTCAAGTATTATGTCATTATTATGACAAATAACTGCCATAATTTGGACAGAGCCATGCCAAAATGGACCTTTGTGTCTTCCATGAGGACAAAGTTTGTGAATAAGTTTAACAACAGGTATGGTATGTTTCAGTTTCCTAAAAACCCACCCCTGCAACAGACAAACAATTACATGTAAATTATAAATAAATCTTAAAGCAAGCTTGCCAAGGACAGGTAAAGGCAAAAATTTTCTGAGCCTCTATTTAATGTATTTATTTGAAAGCAGTAATTTAAAAACTTATTTTATAATTCAGCTAATTCACTGGTCTTCTTGTGGACCTTTCTAGTCTACCTGAATTATTTGTCCGCCCATTGATAACTAGGTTATTAGGTATTTTTCCCTTCCAGTAGGGGAACACAGATTTCTTTGTCTTCCTCTGCCACCCTCTTTGACCAAGAGAGGGAGGAAAAAAACAAGGAAGAAGCAAGAGGGGCAGGAGGAGCAGGAGGGGTGGAGTGGAGAGAGAGGAAGAGAGTCTCCATTTAAGATACTCAAGAGCCATAACCTGTAGTACAGCTATTATGCTGCAATGTATGGCTATTGCTGTGCCCTGTAGAACTCTAGGGGCACCATGCATGTGGACTGTTCTATAAGAGATCTCCCTCCACTCCCCTACTCTGATCCCCTCGCCACTCCCCCCCCACACACTGCCTCAGGGTTGTCCAAGGCTGTGACCCTAAACGTTACACAAAAATGTTCCTATCGGGATACCCACAAGCAACAGCCTTGTGTTCACGTCATCTGGCTAAATCCCATTGCTCGCCTGTGTTGCCTGCATGCTGGGTCCAGATACAATGATATGGTCGGTATGGGTGTTTATTAAAGGAGAACTTCCCTCCACCCCGCGTCTCCCTCTTTTCTGAGACATTTGCATGGACCAGCTTTCAGCCTGAGTATGAGGGAGAGGATCTGGTTTGCTTACATGCAATAGAGGTGCATTAACTATACAGAGCAATAGAAAATAGTGACATTAAATAAGTTTGATCGCACTATGTGCTACTGAGACAGAAGTGGAAATTATTCCACATATATCCTGAGGAATCATTAAAAATAAAAAAGCACATATTTTTTCTTTCCCCAGTAAAACAATTACTCCCTATGCTATAAATTTAAGTTTAGTAAGTGCTGCTAATGAGGTTGTTTACATTTGTACTGTCACTTCCGTACCAAGACACTTCACGAATAGGCAAGGTGTGTCTTCAGTGCACACCATCACCCAGCAGTGAGTGGCACGATGCCTTTGGAGGTCCACACATCATGTTACATTGAGCAAAGCAAAGGGAATGTTTCAGAGCAGACATATTTAATTAACCATAATGGACATTTTGGTTATAGTTAAATTATAATTATCACCACCAGATGCTCAAATTGTATCCATTCAACATACATTTATGAAGTGCCTACTGCATACTTAGGACAAAACTTGCTTTTAGTGATGCTGTTGGATTTCACATATTGACAAGGTTGTGCTTTTTAGGAAATTACTCCATAAAGACGAAGAATGGCAAACCAATGTCCTGAAAGAGTAAATGCATCTTCAGGAAGTAATTTTCTCACTTTGCCCACAAGAAATTTCAAATAATGATGGTCATGAGCACTTTTCTAATGCTGAATTCAAAATTCCATCATGTTTTATATAATAATGGCAATCATAAGGATCCTTTCCTTCTTTTAAGGATAGAACATAGGGAAAATGCTTTTTATTACAGTGAACTCAAAGGTTGTGTCTATCCAAGCCATATATACACATATACGTA
>NW_007728797.1:6637-8914 GCF_000696425.1 Galeopterus variegatus | reverse complement strand
ATGCCTGAACTATACTATTTAAGTTGTTTCCTCTCCTTCTCTCTCCCTTTCTCTCTCATTTTCTTTTCTTTTCCCCCCTCTTTCATATGCATGTACAGCTGAATCGTATCAGTCTATGCTGGAACTCAATATGAGTTAGAGTACTATACCACAGGAACTGCACCACGCATATAAAATTCTTTCTCCAGGTCTCAATACCAAGAAAGACCCCCCTTTCTTTTATGCTGCTCCTGGGAGTAGACAGAGGCAGAGAGAACTCTAATCAAGAGAAGGCTCTCCAGCATCAGTATCTCACAGATATTTCTAGCTTTCCATTGCACTGAAGATAGCATTCCAACTCCTTACCATGTCTTACAATGTCCCATGGTTTCTGGCCTGGCTTCTCTCTCTATACAGAGCTCACACCACACTTTCCTTTAGATCCAGCCACGATAATCTACTTTCTGTTCTTGGATCATGCCCAACTCTTGGTCCCTGAAGACTTTCTGTTCCAACAGCTTCTTGCTTCAGTGTCACCTCATGAGACCATCCAGTCTGCAGTTGGACCACATCATCTACAAGCATTACCTTGTCACACTGTTTACTTCCTTCACACCATAATCTGTACCTCTTTAAAATTGATTAGTTATTTAGGTCCACACCCCTCAACTAGAATGCAAATCCCCTAAGGCATGGGTCTTCATTCACCCTAGTATCCCAGAACCTGAAATAGTATTTGTAAAAGAGGCACCTACAAAACATTCATTAATATATAAATTGGTGCATTAGAAGAATCTCCTAAGTGGGCATTTATCATGATTTACATTTTAACTTACATCATTTCTTAAGCCTTCTCACTGGTAATATCTATCTCAAATATGGTTAAAGGAGACTTATATAAGCATGTCACCCAGTTTGCCTCCCATCCAGCAATTTTCATTTATCCATGAGCTCACAAAAGTTTGGTTTGTGAGGATCAAACAGAGCCTATGGACAGGACCAATTCTTACCAAACTATGTAGCTATTCCATGAATAACCTTTCCAAATTCTCTGAAGGTAAATAAACACTAGACTCCCCACTACCTGCCTTATTCCCCTACAAGTTTCTACATAGTTTTCTCCACTCAGCACCCAGACTGAGACCTTCATTCACAAACCTCCATTGTCCATGTCTCTCCTCTGTTCAAAACCTCTACCAAAAAAAAAAAAAAAAAATCTGGACTTAGGTGAAGAGAGACTTTATTTAAATAGACAATTGCAATAAGGGGGTTACTACAACAGGAGATAGGAAAGTTGCAATAGGGAGAAAGCTCAGACCATGAGGTCTGAAAGCAAATCAAAGTTCAGGCAGAACAGAGCTTTTCTTTTACAGAGAGGGGTAACGCAGGCTGGAAAGAACCAGGTGTCAGGGAGTGGGAGTAGCAGATGGCTTGACTGGACAATTGAGCAGGAGATGTCTTTCCTTGTGGGTGATTTTCAGGAAGGGTTGTTGTGATTCCAGTACTTGCTTAACTTTAGAGGTGAGTCAAGTTTAGGATTCTGTGGTGAAGAGAAAAACTTAACTAAAGTTTGGTTATGTCAAATTAACAGCTGTTTTGTTCTGATTGGTCAATGGGGACAAACAGTTCAGCTAATCCTTTATAAGACAAAGAATAGGAATTGGGAGTGTCTGTGTCTGGCCTTGCCCTAGGTGAACAAGGAGCTTATCCCCAAGCCTTAACCAACTCATATGGGGAAGGGTGGTTCGTGGCAGTGAGCCATTTCCATAAGAACAAAGGGAGGAGGATTTCTTTAAGCTCTCTGCTGATTTCCAGGAGCACAGGGCTCAGGTAAAGAGTAACATGGTCACTTCCAATGGCTTTCCAGTTCACTCAACGTGAAACCCACTATTCTTCAGTGGTGTATCAGGCCCTATGTGATCTAAGTTCTACCAGCTCTCTGCATCACCTCCCTTCCAACTCATCTGTGCTCACTGGCCTTCTTGGACTCCATTTTAGTCATGTTGCTGCTCCATGACTTCTGGGCTTGCTCACTCTCTGCCGGAAAGGCTCTTCTCTCAGAAGATATCCATGCGGCTTTCCCCCTTCTTGCATTAGGGTGGTGTCTGCCTACATGTCATCTTTTCTCGAAGCTTCATTATATAACATGTTATTTTGATCACCTTACATAACAAAACAGTAACTCTTCCTTATAACAACTCACCCCTTAAACTTCTCATCCTGCTCATTTCACTCTGTGGCACTTATCACAATCTGACATATTATGTAGGTTTTGGCTTATTTTGTTGTCTGTCTCCC
>NW_007728797.1:4459-6302 GCF_000696425.1 Galeopterus variegatus | reverse complement strand
TGGCACTTATCACAATCTGACATATTATGTAGGTTTTGGCTTATTTTGTTGTCTGTCTCCCGTCACTAAAATGTAAGCTCTATAAAGGCACAGACTTTGTCTCTTTTTTTCACTGTTGCATCTTTATCTTTAGCACCTACAATTATTTGTTAGATGATTGAATAAGCAAAAAATAATTAAATGAATAAACGAATGAATAGAACTAATTATATTGTCTCAGATTGAGAAACTTTACATAAAGATTCACCAATAGTCTCTAAGAAGTGATTTCTCTTAGTATCCCAGAGAAAACAAGGACCAAAATGAGAGATGCCAAAATTAAAAGAGCCATAAAACCCTGTTGTCAATTTCCAGCACTAGAAATCGCTGAAGAAATGCATAATTTATTAAAATTTAAACCACTAACAAGATTTATACACATTTCTGGTGTTCTACCAGACAATCAATCTGTGATATAACATTGGAACGGACCTAGACTACAAAGAGGAATCATGCATGTATAGGCTAAAAATGAAAATGTTAAGGGAATCTTTAAATATATTGAAAAAACCAAAAGGGGGAAATAGTAATTAATTATGTTGCTGTAATAAATACATGATTTATGTTCCAAATCTAAGTGGAATGGATTAATCAAATGTCACAGTGACATTTCTAATAATGATAGCACTGTGCAAATTCCATTAGTGAGCTCTACCTGCTAAGAGAAAAGTTACAGAGGATCAATTAAATAAACAGGAAATTATCTTCCTCCTCTCCCCCATTCCCAGATAGTCCATGGATCTTACCATTGTCAGTAGTGCCTGAATCCTTTGAAAATCAGGTAGACATTTACATAAGATTAATATCTCCTCCTGCTCTCCCTTTAGCCCTCAAAACACACTAAGTTGGTTAACACCCTAGAGTTATCTAATATCTTTGAAAAATATATGCTTTCGATGATAAGAGCAAATTAAAAAATGGCTTAATGTGTCAGAGAGGATCACGGCATTCTAATACAAAGTCTGCAGTATTAATAAATGCACTTGCAATGTTCCCAAGATTAATGAGAAATATCTTAGCAGAATTTATTTCAGCAGTGAATTTGCCTGGTTATACTTACAGATCATCTTAAAATCACCAGCTTGAGCACAGACAATGATTTCATAAATATGTATTTGAAACTAAATTTAAATTTTAGAAAAGCAATATCCATTCATTAAATAGGAGGAAACAAATGCATTACACCCAAATTCCAGGTAAATAAAAAGGGCTGAATCTAGACTTACGAAAGGGTCCAGTGATCCTCATATGTATGAGTGTGAGTGCATTAGTCGAAGCAAAGTTATGCTTCCTTTGAATTGATCCCTTCAGAGGCATTCTTATCTGGGGGCTTAGTGGGTATGGATTCGATTCTTACACACTGAATATCCTAGAACTGAGGAATGCCACGTTAAAATTTCTTTCTTTTTTTCTCTTTTTAAATTTAATTGAAACATATTGATTATACATATTTATGGGGTAAAGAGTTATATTTCAATACATATATATAATGTGTAGTGATCAAATCCGGGTAGTTAGCAAATTTGTCATCACAGAAAATGTATCAGTTCTTTGTGATAAGAACATTTAAGCTTCTTTCTCTCTTTTAGCCATTTGACAACATGCAATAATTTAGTAATAATTACAGATGCCTAGCCCTACTGTACACAATAGAATGCATTTTTCCTACCTAGCTGCAATTTTGTGTCCGTTAATCAACCTCTCACTGTCCTCCCTCTCCCTCCACTTTCCTGCCTCTGTTAACCACAGTTCTACTCTCCACTTCCAAAAGCTCAAAATATTTATTTATTTATTTATTTATTTA
>NW_007728797.1:929-3961 GCF_000696425.1 Galeopterus variegatus | reverse complement strand
TATTTATTTATTTATTTATTTATTTACTTTTAGCTCCCACATATGAGTGAGAACATTCTCTTTCTGTGCCTGGCTTATTTCACTGAACATAATTTTCTCCAAGCTCATCCATGTTGCTGCTAATAGCAGCATTTCATTCTTTTTTATGGCTGAGTAGTATTCCATTGTGTATAAATAACGTATCAAACGTAGGATTTTGTTGTAGGGTGCCCTCCATGGGATGGGTAGGCTGGCAAGTGCTTCAAGGAAACTGACTGACTTTACCATCCACATACAACAGAGACATCAATGTCCTGTTCAGCCTTTTCTTGTCTCATAGAAGACTTGATTAACTGTGAAGATGCTCCAGAGAAAAGTCAAATTTATTTTTAAAAAGCAATACAGTTGAAAAAAGCCAAACAACAAGAAGGACATAGATATGACTCCATTTACATGAAGTTCAAGAACAGGCAAAATATAACCATTGTGATAGAATTCAGAATAGGGGTATAATTCAGAATAGGGTTGAAAGTGGCCCTAAAAGAGATGTGTTCACATCCTAACCCCCAGAACCTGTGTATGTGACCTTACTTGGAAAAAGGGTCTTTGCAGATGTAATTAAGTTAAATATCTTGAGATGAGATTCATCCTGCATTATCCAAATGGGCTTTAAATCCAATGACAAGTGTCTATCTAAGACACACAGGAGAAAGACACAGAGAGAAGAAGGGCTTAAGAATACAAAGGCAGAGATTGGAGTGATGCAGCCACAAGCCAAGGAATGCCTGCAGCCACCAGAAACTGAAAGAGGCAAGGAAAGACACTGCCACAGAACCTTCAGAGGGACCATGGTCCTGTGGAAAGATGCCTGAATTTTGAACTTCTGGCCTGTAGTACTGTAAGAGAACAAATTTCTATTTTAAGCCACAAAACTTGTGGTAATTTGTTACAGCAGCCAAGGACACTGTACAAAAGTATACCTCCCTCTAGGATAGGGAGTTATAAACTGGAGTGGTGTACCAGAGAACGCTGAGCACAGGAAATATTCTGATCTTGACTGGGAGGTGGCTACCCAGGGTACACAGAGCCATTGCTTAAGGTGACTGCACTTTACATGCTTTGCCACATGTATGATATCCCTGGATACCCAAATATAACAACATAAAATGAGGTGATTTTAAAAAGTAAAAATAAATCCTCAAAGTTCATCCTAAGCTTATTAATGGACTGGTATCTTCTGATTGCAGTAAGTATTTAGGCAAGCCTCTCTTTATAAAATGATTTTGCTACTGATATTTTGTTGGGAAGAACTTTTTAAAATACAATCACAGATTTTAAAATGCACTGGGAAAACTGGGTGTTGGAGGGAACCATTTCTGAATCGTTCATGACTTGACTAATCATCCCGTTTTGGGTTTGTTTTATTGCAACTTCAATAATAACTATTAAAATCATGAGCCAAATTGTGATTTGTCCTAAGTAGGATTTATTTTAGGACTTATGTGTTTGTTTCATTTTCCTTACATGGCGCTTCTCATATTCTGCTCATCAGCTGCCAAGTACCCTTTGAGATAAAATCAGACAATTTGGGCAGCTCCTTGATTTATAACTTTATTTATTTATTTGAATTACACTCTAATTTACTAAAATGTGTCTAAATCTGCATGGCCTTAGAGTTGAAACTTATGAAATTTCAAAGATTGAGGGAATTATCAGAAATAATGTACTAAATGTGTGGGATAGTATTAATTAGGCAATGGCCAGTCTACATTTAATTTATTTTTTACTTCTATAAATAAATTTTATGTTAAAATCAGACAAAATAAACAACTACAGATACAAGAAGTGGATATTTAAATCAAAATAAAAAACAAAGACATTTCCTATAACTGTCATGTTCCATTAAATAGAAGTATCTTAGACCTCATAAAACTCCAAATGTCCAAAAAAAAAAAAAAAAGAAGAAGAAAAAAGAGGAAAAAGAAGCTGCTATTTGATGGAATTTTTAAAATAGCCTAGGTAAAGATTAAATGCTACCTGCCAAATAACACATACTGCATGTGTATGGGGGATGGAGGGTTGACATTCTCATCCACTGTTGGTAGAAATAAATAAGTACAACCTCTATGGAAGGCAATTTGTCAATTTCTGTCAGAAATACAAATGCATTTACCCTTTGACCCAGTAACCACATTTCTAGGAAATATTCTGCACATATACTCAACATGCAAAAGAAGTTTATGCAAGATTATTGATTACAGTCTTTTTGTAACAGCAAAAGTGTAGGAAAATCTAAACATCCATCAATATGAGACTATTTAAATATATTACGGTCCATTTGTGCAATGAAACAACTGAAGAATCTTCTTTTGTACTGACATACTATGATTTATTGTTAAACTTTAAAAGAGGTGAGATGCATAATATGCTATTTTTTAAAAAAGAACAGTCAGTGACTCAGTTGTTTGCACATAAGGCTGATTGGTAGGGTAACTGTAAGACAAATGATTTCCTGTATACTCTTTGATATTGTATAAATATTAAGCCATGTGACTTTTATGTATTCATAGTAAATAAAATAATTTTTTCTTTTTTTACTTTCTTTTTTTTTATTTTACCTTCTCAATATACATTGTACTAAATTATAAGTAATAACACTAAGTAATAAATTAGTAGAAGTTAATAATTACATTTTTTTATTAAATGGACCCAAGTATACATAGGAATTAGAATAAATGCAGCATTATGTGTAAAAGACAGACCAGTCAATAAAAGTGGTTGAAAAAAGTAAACCAGATCTCTTATTTCACTAATCTCACCCAATTCATTGCACATGGATTGGAAAAATTTAATGAAAGAATGACAGGACCCGAGCTGACAGTTCACCAGAGAAGTTCCACTTTATTTGAGGATGAAGCATACATTTATAGAGAGCTGAGTTCCAGAAAGGGTGGTTAGTACATGGGGCAGTGGCTGATTGGTCGGAAGGGCTGGTGATGATTTTGATAGGCCATACTTTGGCACCGGCGGGAATGTTAGGACCCAGAAGAGAA
>NW_007728797.1:0-562 GCF_000696425.1 Galeopterus variegatus | reverse complement strand
ATTGGAAAAATTTAATGAAAGAATGACAGGACCCGAGCTGACAGTTCACCAGAGAAGTTCCGCTTTATTTGAGGATGAAGCATACATTTATAGAGAGCTGAGTTCCGGAAAGGGTGGTTAGTACATGGGGCAGTGGCTGATTGGTTGGAAGGGCTGGTGATGATTTTGATAGGCCATACTTTGGCACTGGCGGGAATGTTAGGACCCAGAAGAGAAGCTGGAAAGGCACCATGTTTTAGGGAATGTCTCCTTTGGGGTTTTATGGGGCCCTACATTCCTCCCTTTTTCCTCTATTGGGGGGTAAGGTCATTGAGGTCTTTGAGCTACTTCCTGCTGGAGAGGGGCATTGAGGGGGGAGGAACAGGGAGGAGAATGAAGCCCTTTATTATACCCCACAGGAGAGTGGTAAATAGGGTGATTTCAAGGGGGGAGAAATCCATGAAGGTCCCTTGGAGCCATAAGTCAGCCATCTGCTGTGTCCAGTGGGTTTAAGAGTTTGCAGGAGAGATCATCCAGGCATCTGCAGCTATGGTGGTTAGGAACAAGTGCCATCGGTGACTTT
>NW_007728796.1:264196-279405 GCF_000696425.1 Galeopterus variegatus | reverse complement strand
GGGAGGGTTGTCCTGTTCCATGTGGGATGTTTAGCAGCATCACTGGCCTCTATCCTCTAGATACTGCAACTTCTATCCTCAGTTGTGATGGTAAGTGGGGCCACCCCTGTTTCCATTCCTTGGATTTCAAACCCTATATAGTCTTCTTACTGGGGACACAGAGCAGTATAGAGACCTCTGCATATAAATGATGGCCTACCATCCTTTCAGATTGTTTCTTCTGAGCTGATGCTTCTGTTGGGACTTTAGAATGTTCAAGCTGTGTGAGTGTAGTTGTATATTCATCCATTTCTGTTCCTTATAACAGAATACCTGAAACTAGATTATTTATAAAGAATTAGAATTTGTTTCTTACCGTTTCAGAGGCTGGAAAGTCCAAAGTCCAGCAAACACATCGGGTGAGGGCTTTGGTGGTGGTGACTCTACAGCAATGCAGAGTATTGCATGGCAAAATGGCTGAGCAAGAGAGAGCTGAGCTTCTCATTCCATTTCCTTATAAAGCCATCATAACCGTGCCCATGACCACCACTAAACCATCAATGGATTAATCCATTCACTAGCGCATGATTGTCACAATCTAATCATCTCTTTAAGGCCCCATCTTTCAATTACCATAATAGGATTTTTCACCCTCTTAACGTTGTCATAGTGGGGATTAAGGTTTATTGAGTTTTGGGGGAACATTCAATTCACAGCAAGTTCCTTTTGGATTGTGCAGAATATGGTGCAGTTCATTGCTGCACCTTCTTTGCTGTTATGTTGGCTTACTGGTTTGATGTTTTATTATTTGGGATTCAATGCTTGTGGATCAGGCATTCCATAAGCCCTGGACAGTTGAACTGGTTGTAGCTTGGAAGGTAAACCTGTGCTATGGTTTGAATGTGTCCCCCAAAAAGTATGTTCTGAAAACTTAATCCCCAATGCAACAGTGTTGGGAGGTGGGGCCAAATGAAGCCCTGGACAGTTGAACTGGTTGTAGCTTGGAAGGTAAACCTGTGCTATGGTTTGAATGTATCCCCCAAAAAGTATGTTCTGAAAACTTAATCCCCGATGCAACAGTGTTGGGAGGTGGGGCCGAATAAGAAGTGATTAGGCCATGAGGACTCTTCCCTCATGAACAGAATAACACTGCTATTGTGGGAGTGAGTTTGATATTGTGGGAATGTTCTCTCTTTTCCTCTCTTTGCCTTTCTGCTATGGGGTGATGCAGCAAAAGGCCCTTGTCTGACACTGGCCCCTTGATCACAGCCTCCAGAAGAGTGAGCAAGTAAATTTCTGTTCATTATGAATTACCCCATCTTTGCTATTCTGTTATAGCAGCAGAAAATGAACTTAGACAACACGTAATAGATATCTATCCTGTCAGGTGAACTACAGAGGGGATGTGATGTGGTCATATTGCATAAGTGCTTGGTTGGTTTCTTCAAGGAACAGTGCCAGATCATGTACTCAATGTTCTTTGTTGGCCACTCCAAAGGCAGCTACTGGAGTGGACTAGAATGGACTTTGTAAGTGGAAGTCATGTACTTCGGCCAATGTAGTCTTCATCTCTGCCACCATCTCCATTTCATTCATTTGCCCATTATGCCGATTTCAGGGCAGCCAATGACAAAGGCTAACAAATGTTAACTTGGCTGAGTCACTTTGTTTACTTAGTTGTTCAGTGCCATTTCCATGTTGGGTGTTTTTTAGTAAGCATTATCATATGATACAAAACTCTTTACATTTTATTTCCATTCCAGTATGTCCTTCTACTTGTCTCTATCCCAGACCTCCTTGACTCTAATCATCTAATCCTTTTCTTTCCAGGTCCCTGATCAGATGGTCAGGTCATTGGACACTGCTCAGAAATCTCTATATGTTCTTACCTTGGCCATTTATCCTCAAAAAAAAAAAGAAGAAGAAGAAAAGAAAAAAAAAAGTGGATGACTAGATTCTCTGCTCACAGCTTTGACTATTGGGAAGATGTTTTTCCCTGCACTGTCTTTTAATGCACTGCTGATTATACCTATAATGCAGATTCCATCATTTTTTGGCTTACACCCACATACCAAGGCAACATATTTATAAAACAATTTCAGGCCCTTTTCCTCCTCCTTCAGATGGCCTGTGGGATACCTCCACCCCACCTTCAAATAACAATAGGTAAGAGCTGGGAGAGGGACAGTAGGGCAACTACAGCAGGTGATATGGGGGTCTGGGCCACCTGCTCATAGGTGTTACACAAGGTTACACAAACTTTGCAGTCCCTTTTGAGCTGTCTTCTCGATGGTACACTTGCATGTTATGGTGGTGCATTGCTAGCCCAGTCCACCTTTTATAACCTATTCAGTTTGACAGAATCCAGTTGATAATGAGAAGTTCCAGATCCTCTGTCATTTGATGCTCCATGGGCAAGCATTTTATCTCTATGAGAGCACAGTTACATGTCAGGCATTGTTTCTAAATAAATAAGTATTTCTCTGTGTATTGTCTCTTGTTGCATAGCAAATTGCCACAAACTTAGTGGCTTACAGCAATTCACATTTATTATCTCACAGTTACTATTGGTTAGGAGTTTGGACATGGCTTAGCTGGGTCCTTTGTTCATGTCAGCCAGGCTGTGAGCTCAGGATCTTCTTTCACCTTCACAAGATTGCTGGCAGAATTTAGTTTCTTGCAGTTGTAAGACTGAGGTTCATTCTGGCTATCAGCTGGAGATCACGTTCAGCTCCTAGAAGCCACCCTAAGTTTCCAGCCATAAGGCTGGCTCACAACACAGCATCTTCTTCAAAGCCAGCGGGAGAGTCTTGCTCAGTCTGCTAAGACAGAGTCTTATATAACATAACATTATCAAGCGGGTGACTCTCTCATCACCTTCACTGTACTGTATAACCTAATCAATAGGTGAGTGTGCCATTACCTTTGCCATAGTCTGTTGGCAAAGTGAATCCCAGGTTCCACCTACACTCATGAGATTTTACAAGGACATGACTCACTGAGGGTCACCCTAGGGTATGCCACCTACACTGTGCTTTGGATACCATAGCCTTACTCCAGTTACCCAAGGGTCTATATTATGATTCTCCCACTTGTGCTTGTCAAAAGCTACACATTGTATATTTCCTATCACTTATATCTCTAACATTATAGGATCTGTTAAGACATGCTAGGCTGCTTGCATCATAGACTGGACATGCTATAGGGAACTTTCCAGCTCTAGATCCTACAAAAAGTAGGTAACCTTCAATGACAACAGGTAAATGGTCCAGAGAAGAATTTTCGGGTATATAATGTGTTGCCACCATAACCCTAAGAGGCCTGCCAGGCATATGCTCTCTTCTTTGTTGTAGGAGATTCAAGATGCAGCAACTTGTCTTTTATTTTTGAAGTCTTAGCACAGCCACAACCACTAACTACTAAAACTGTGCTAAAGTTCAAGTCCAAAAATCTTCATAGGGTTGACTCCTACTCTCTGAAGCACATGTTGTCTTACCAAGATTTCTAGTATTATGGCTACTTCTTGCTCCGCCTGTCCAATCAGCATGTTGTTATCAATATAATGAATCCATGGGACATTCTATGGGATGTTCTGACGGTCCAGAGCTCTTCAGACCATATTGTATTGTGGGACGGGAATGTGGTTAATATAGCCCTGATGCAAAATTGTAACTGAATATTGTTTCAGATGAATGCAAACTGTTTGTGAACTTCTTCCTAATGGAAATACAAAATAATGCATTAGCCAAACTAGAATCTTCATGACATAGATCTGAGGCCTTTTTAATCTGCTTTAGCAATGATTACACATTCCACACAATAGCTGCATCAGTACTATCAGCCTGCAATAATTATCCAGGATCCATCTTGTTTCTTCTGGGGACAGACTGGTCAATGAAATAGAAATATGATAGTGACCACCACTCTAGTTTTTTTATTGGTGACTAATCTTTTCTGTCCTCCTCCCACTACACAATATCATATAGTTGTTAATTTGTTATCTTGGCCATGTGGGGTCAGTTTCAAAGGTTTTCAATTGGTCTTTCCATCTATGATGGCTCTTCCCCCACCAGCCAGCCAAGGACCCATAGTGCGGGTAACTCTAAATGCTCAGTGTATCAATGCCAATCATATACTCTGGGTTGAAAAATGATGACTCTGTGGGTCCACAGACTCAGTAGTCTCACTGTGAGCTGGACTTTCATCAGGACTCCATTTATTACCTGGCTTCCATGAATCCCTACCTTAACAAGGGCCATATGCTTTGGAGCTTTGGCTATCAATGTCAGCTTAGACTGTGTGTCTAATACTCCATGAAATATATTTTCTCATTGCAAAGTCACTTGAATAAGTAGCCATAAGTCCCTCTGGGAAAGGACTGAGGTGATCATTGCATTATTTATTTGCTGCAGTGTTGCAGGGTCCTTCATACTGGATACTTAGCTGTGTTTTCAGTCAATGGGTTCCAGTCTGAAAATGAGTTCAGCAACTTAGCAAATGATTGTGACTTTTTATCTGGAACACTGCCCTCAACCTCCTACTTCTTCATTCTTGACAATTTCTGGTTTTAGATATTCATTCAAAGTCTACTTAGCTACCTGTCTGCTCTAATAATCATCTCCATAACTCCCTGGAGGTCACACCCCTTTGTGGCCTCTCTGACCTTACTAGTCTTAGTGGTAGTTGTGGTCCCTTGGCTTCTGGTAGCTAAGTGCTGCCACCCTGGCCTCTGTTTTTTTTTACAGTCCTGTTTCTCCAAGGATAGTAAGCCCACTCAATCTACAGAGAAAAGCTAGTTTTGAACTCATTAGTGATGCTGATGCCACAATCTCTGGTGTATTCCTCTTGGTCTTGGTATATGGTGGCCTCGGGGCCCTCTTGTAAAATATAATCCTCTGCTGGGTCTTCTGGCTTCATGCATCAATTCCAGCAGTTCCACTTTCCTCAGCCTCTTCATTCCTTCCTCTTCTCTCTGCCAGAGCAAACCCTGCAGTCCCACTTTCTCAGTTTTGGCAATCACTTTTCATACTTTCTATGGTCACCGTGGCAGCAAGTGTGTCTCACCCACAGGGGTCCTTGCAAAGGTTTTCAACCCCTTGTCCTCAGAGAGTGACCCCAAGTCAATGAATTCTTTCCTCCCTTCATCAAGCACATTTGAAATACAAAGTTAATAAGAGAAGGCCCAAATGCTTCACTTACAAATTCTACCAAACATTTATGGAAGAAATAATAAATACTAATTCTACACAAAATCTTTAAGACTATTGAAGAGAAAGAAATACTTCCTAACACATTCCGTGAGGCCAGACTTATTCTGATAATATATTCTAAAATGCATATGGAAATTAAAAAGTAGTAGATAAAAAATAGTTTTTTAAGAGAGTAATAAGCTAGATGAATTTATACTACCTTAACTTCAAGACTTATTATAAATCTACAGTCATCAAGATAGAATGGGGTGTGCATAAATGTAGGCATATATATCGACATAATAGAATATAGCAAGGAAATAAACCCAAGCATGTACACTAAATGATTTTTGACCATAATCCAAAAGCAATTTGGTGGAAAAATGGTAATCTATTCAACAATTGGTGCTGGAACTTTGGATATCCATATGCAAAATAGGAAATTTTTCATACCTTGAAAACTTATACAAAAATTAACACAAAATGGACCATAGATCTAAGTATAAAACCTAAAACTATGAAAGTTCTCTCAGGCAAAGATTTCTTACATATAATGCCAAGTGCATGATTAAATTAAAAGTTATGCATTGGACTTTATCAAAATTTTAAAAGTAAGCAAACAACTTCTGCACAATAAAAGTCACAGGAGACTCTCCCACTTGGGAGAATAAAAAGACAAGCCTTAGACTGGGAGAAAATACTTGTAAATGACAAACCTGCTAAAGGAAAAAGTAAGCAAACAACTTCTGCACAATAAAAGTCACAGGAGACTCTCCCACTTGGGAGAATGAAAAGACAAGCCTTAGACTGGGAGAAAATACTTGAAAATGACAAACCTGCTAAAGGGCTTGTATCCAAAACATATAAAGAACTTCCAAAATTCAATTATAGGAAAACAAACACCACAATTAAAAGAAACACACATGCACACACACAGGCAAAATATTTAAATAAATAATTCTCCAAGGGAGATATATGGTAGGCAAATAAGCAGAAGAGGAAAATTATGATGTTAATGATGATGATGATAAAAAATAATAACAAATTTAGAAAATAAGTCCTGTAAGTACACTCTTACTGAGTTAGGATCATCTAATTTAGCAATCTGAATTGGAACTGCTTTCTAAGTTTTGAGCCAGAATTTTAACCAAACTGTAGGCATAAGTTAAATTAAATATAACTGTATCCTTTCTGTTATCCTCTTTAGTTGTCTTTATAAGTTTTATGTTTGTGGTAGCAAATATCAAGGTCAGGAATTATTTGA
Source organism: Galeopterus variegatus (assembly GCF_000696425.1). Taxonomy (NCBI): domain Eukaryota; kingdom Metazoa; phylum Chordata; class Mammalia; order Dermoptera; family Cynocephalidae; genus Galeopterus; species Galeopterus variegatus. Next base: position 272,973 of record NW_007728796.1, on the reverse strand, counting down.
TTTAGTTAAGCATAGAGATTGATATAATATGTGTTCTGGAGAGATATAAAACTTATCTGCTGTTTTTGCAGTTTGTTCATAATGTTTCTTGGTTGTAAAATTGCAAAGGCCATTCCCATGGTGGTGGTGAAGGGGATGGAATAGACTGGAGTGTTTCTGAATGTCCAGTTAGAGGGGACCCAAGGATTTATGTTGAGCTGTTAACCCACGTAGAAAGGGTCTGATTATCCACTGGACTCATTTCTCTTAGAAATATCATACAGCGCAGGGCTTAAAAGAGAGGTGTCAAAGGCCAGGGGCCAGGTCTATAGGGAGGACTGGGAAGTAGGTTCTGGAATGGATTGAGAATCCCACGAGAAAAAGCAGAGGGGCCAACTGGCACCCACCTGAGTTGAAGTCTTAATACCTTGATTAGGTATTTAACTCCAAGAAAGGAAAGGGGGGGTAAACAGTCTACTTATTTATTCAAAGCCTTCTCTGTGCTTAGCATCAGCAGAGGGGGTAAAGGACAGACCTATTGTGTGGAAAATTGCAAAGGCCATTCCCATGGTGGTGGTGAAGGGGATGGAATAGACTGGAGTGTTTCTTGAATGTCCAGTTAGAGGGGACCCGAGGATTTATGTTGAGCTGTTAACCCACGTAGAAAGGGTCTGATTATCCACTGGACTCATTTCTCTTAGAAATATCATACATCGCAGGACTTAAAGGAGAGGTTTCAAAGGCCAGGGGCCAGGTCTATAGAGAGGACTGGGAAGTAGGTCCTGGAATGGATTGAGAATCCCACGAGAAAAAGCAGAGGGGCCAACTGGCACCCACCTGAGTTGAAGTCTTAATACCTTGATTAGGTATTTAACTCCAAGAAAGGAAAGGGGGGTAAACAGTCTACTTATTTATTCAAAGCCTTCTCTGTGCTTAGCATCAGCAGAGGGGGTAAAAGACAGACCTATTGTGTGATTTCATGAGTTTGCAATCTGCAGTCAGCATTTGGGGTCATGAGAATAAGACTTTTACACTTAGGCTTTTTCTTACTCCAAATCAGGTCAGGTTGTTAGACCTTAAACTCATGGAAGCTAGTGTTAACGTTAGGCCACATCATAAAAACCACAAGTGGTGCAGATACATTGAGGATCATCCAGAACTTCAGGGACAGAAACTGTATCCAGTTAATAAGGCCCAAGTCTTCTCCAAAGTTCTTTTCCTGCCCGAAGACAAGATCCAGGCCTTCAGTAACCTTGTGCAGATACATTGAGGATCATCCAGAACTTCAGGGACAGAAACTGTATCCAGTTAATAAGGACCAAGTCTTCTCCAAAGTTCTTTTCCTGCCCGAAGACAAGATCCAGGCCTTCAGTAACCTCTGTATCAAGTCAGAAGCAACTATGTAAAGTGAGCAGATGAGTCTACCCACATACCCTTTGTATGTCTTTTAACTGGCTTCCATGCCAAAACACCAGAACATTTTAAACAAAGCATGTGTACCATGTATTGCAAAGTGCTAAAACTTCTCATATACATCTTCAGATAGCAAATAATGAGATAAACAGTTATTGAGATGTTTCCATGGCTTCAGGGAGTTTGGTTCTCATTTCCTTTCACTCTACACAATAATTTAGAAATAGTCTTTATTTAATTTTGTTGATATTAATGTTATTTAATTGTTATTTTATTTAAAATACCAAATGGGCCCCAGGATTCTAACATATATTTCCTTTAGCATGTTTACAAGTGATTACCTGCTTGAATCCATTCTGAATAACTTTTTCTAGAATTTTATATGTTTTGATAGGGCACTGAAAACAAGGATTCCCTTTCTGCCAAATACTTCTCTTTTAATAAATATAAAATTCTGGAGCTGTATGTTATTACCCTGCAAAAATTAATAATAATTTACTGAGCATTTACTATATACAAAGAAGTGTGTCAGTGCTTACACATATAACTCATTTTGATCTTTAAAACAACCCCACAAAGAAGGTCTTATTGATACTTTAAGCATATTAGGAAATGGAAACTCAGAAGACTTATGTAAATTGTACAAATCTCTATAGTCAATACGACTGCACAGTCCTTCATCTTAAACACTGTACTCTATCGCTCACCACATATAAAATTTCCTTGTTCTCAAGAAGCCAACATTTCACATAGATGTGATTATTATTTTTTCCTTGTTATTTTCTTTCACCGTTTTGCCTAAGACTTGGGTCATCTCTGGCTTTGATTACATGCAAATTGGCCAAGGAATAATATGCATAAGAAAAAGAGAGTCTGGTGAGATTTCTGCTGACTGTATTGATCATCTCAATACTTTACTGGAAGAAGTTCATTTCATATTTCAAAAGGAGGGTGCATTCCCTGTCTTTTGCTTCACAGCATTCTAAGGCAACAGTCAAACTAGGAGAACCAATGTACTTGCACACATTCCCATCTACAGCACATTAGTCATGTTCTATTTTAGAAGTAGAGCCAGGTTTGGAGTAGGCGAGAAAAACAAAACAGGAGTAGTTGTACCCAGTAACTTGTTCTATATGAGATACATAAAGCAAAGATGCAAAGTCGTCCTCATAAAACAATGTGGAATAGAGCCATATCTTCTGGTTTTTGCATTTTTCATGACCAGCAACATGTAATAGATACCTATTTAACACAAAATTAATTGTTCATTTTTATCCTGGACATCATCAGTTTTTATTTCAGTTCTCTCTGTCTCTTTCTCTCTGTCAGAAATGATTGAATAAGTGCATTTTCCACATATTTCAGGGACATCGATCCAGTTAATATTTCTGATATTTAAATTTTAAATCTTAAATTTACCTCAATGTTTGGCACATAATACCAAAGACCTCAACACATAAATACATGATTATAAAAATAAATTTACTTCAAAATTTGGGGCCAAAAGATAGGACTATCATTTTGTTAGAAAGCAAGTCAGCCCCCTAAAATAACATCATCACACAGAAATATTTTTTGAGCATTTGTTCGGAAAGAAAAAACACATACTTGACCTCACTTTCTTAAAATCTTTAATAAATTCTGTTTAAATGTGTTTTTAAATGTTAGGATTGCCATTTTAGATTTGTATTTTGAGATAGGATGCATAGTTAGGGAATTTAGAAGAGATACGCTCCTTGTCACATACTATATTTTCTGATTCAAATTACTTGCTTTAGTAACCGTGAATGAACAATTTCATCATGCAGCACAAAATTATATATCATTAAGAATAAATAGAAAGTTAGCTAGTAATATGGGTGAAAACAGTTCACCTAATTAGGCAAGAGACTAGCTTTCGTGAAGATCAAAATCCTCACATCCTGGCAAATTAATCTCTCTTAGCAGGAACTAGAAGGAAAGTGGAAAGAGAATGCTGTCTTTATCTTCCACAAGGGTATTGTTATTTTTATGATAGTGGGAGATAGAACCAGGCAAAGGTGAAAAAAAGACAATCTAATGCTGCCCTTTCATTAGCTGGCTGTGCTTCTTGAAGCAAGACCCCGAATTGTGTATTTATTCCTCATAATTTGATATCTTGCAGAAGTTAGGAATCATGTATGTGTTTGCAGAAGTTACATGTGAATGTGCTGGTGTTTGTGCATGTGCGTGTGGGTTAAACCTTTGTTCATTTTGGCTATTAGGTTTCTCTCACTAGAAAGATGAACAATATCACCCCTGTAAGAAGAAAGGACATATAATGACAGGTCTTATTTCAAGGAAATATAAAGATGCAAGGTACATTTTTGTCAAAACGGTATAAAATCAGAAAGACATTAAAAGATAATAAGAGTAGAGGGAGAATGAGAAAAGTATGAAATTGTCAAAAGGATTTAATTACAAAGCAGGTATTGTCAGTTTCTTCTAATTTCATACTTTTGGAGTTATTTTGTGTTTTGCCTAAATGTTTAGATATTTGAATAAACTGTTGAAATGACTCCGTATCAGATAGAAGTCTTTAGGGCAACCATAGAGGTATGCTGCTCAGATGACCCTTCAAGAGAAAACCTATCAAGAGGAACACAGTTAGATGACAGATTCCAGATGTAGGTGCCTTCAAGATGTGCCTCAACTTTGGGCCAAGGCCTCATGGTTTCTGGACAGTGCTCAGCCAACGTGTGTGGCAGTGGTACAAGAGAGACTCAATTTTGAGGGAGCACAGGACTCGTCAAAGAGCAGTCCTTTAATGGAGCTGCCTGGGATTTTCTCAGAGCTACACTGTTGTGTGAGGCTTATCCTACCCAATTTTCTGGCCTTTCTTCTCTCTTTTCATAGATGCCAGACCTTCACTGCAGTGTGAAGGATTTCTTTGGATGTTCATGCCTCCTTTGCCTTTTTATATTTCATATATATTATTCTCCAATTTTTTTTTTTTGTACTTCTAACTCAATCTTGGCTTCTCCTTTGCAGAAGAACCAACTGACACCAATTTATATGGGAATTGATTGGTGATATTAGTGAATAAGATGGATGTTTGCAAGTGGATCATTTGCCACCCACCAGACAAACAGGATTCCTTCCCAGTGGTATGTGGGGCATGACTATTTTCTTGCACAAGACAGCAGTCTTATTGATAAAAATTTCAACAGTGGTGACTCTGGAAAATGTTTGGTGGAGATGAATGCCAGGACAATATTCAGGCATTTGAACAATACAGAGCGAAGAACACATAGGCAATGGAACTGGTTAATTATTACGAAGTTGCACTGTGGGATAATGAGAAACAGCATGGTCATCAAATAGCTCAAGTAAAAGTGTGAGAGTCAAAAGGCATCTTCGGTTGCCTATATAGAATTTATTAATTTTTGCAAAGGGAGAGTGGACATAGTTTGAAAGCAAATTCAGTATCTGATATTTAGAACCAGTGGGCTGTGAAGAAGATTGGATACTCAGTTGAGGAGTTTCTTATGCGCAGGTCAGAGATCTGTTTAAGAAAACTTGGGTTATATTTTCATGCCCCCAGAGACATCTGGGTGGATTCCCCCAAGGATCTACAACCTGAGGGCCTGCAAAGTTGACCCTGCCTTCTCTATTAAGAAGTGCAAATTTTCTCATGAAAAACAAAACAAAACAAAACAAACAAACAAACAAACAAAAAAAAACCCGTCAGAGACTACTCTGAAGGTAAATGGTATGGAATTACCCACATCTTCTTTCCTGGCTTCTATGCTGAAAACTATGGTTAAATTACAGCATAACTCAGCTGGGGGATGGAAATGTACTGGGACTAATAAGGAAGAAAAAAGATAATCACACTCATGAAGCTTCCAGAATTAGCTAGCATATCAGGGTTTAGTATAGTATCTATGAAATTGTATTTTTAGAGTACTTGCTCAAAAGGGCTAGAACTTATGACTGGAAAAGCAGGAGTTTATTGACTTGGGAGCATTGTCTTGAAACATTCGGATTTATTGCCCTGGCAAAGACTCCACAGTATGGTGAAAATTTGATGCTAGGGTGGGTCTCAGAAACCTGAAGAAAGTCTTGGTAAGTTGAAATTTCTGAATTACCATGGAAGATAATGGAGGCATAAAAGGAGTAAAAGTCTCAGGGAAATGGTATATGAGAATGAATACATTTTATGATGCCATGACACCCATCAGAATAATATATTCCGTGGAAGAGCCCAGAGGATGCATAATTCACAAGGCCAAGAGGAATGTGCTAGTAAGACAGATACCACAATCACCAATATTTTCAATTAGGGCTTTTTATCTGAAGGGTTGACAGTAGAGTCTGTTATATAGATTAGATTGTTATTAGCAATAGAGATGATGAAGACCTGAAGAAATCACGCTGGATGCAGTGCTTAACTTCTAGAAACCAGGAGGCTGCAATGACCATAAATGATTGGCAAGGTTGGAGGAGTGATGGAATGGGCTTCATCTCCACAGAGTTCTGTTCTTTTCTATGCTATCAGAAAAAAAGGATTAGAAACAGTTTGCATTCACACAGAATCCTCAATGAATTTTTTTTACCTTTTTGTCTTTTTTGACAATGTTAACTATCCTGACCTCTATCATAATATAGCCCAAAGAGATCAGAAGTATGAGGGTATCTCAAAGGACATCACCTTGATCCATTACACCCACGTTGATCAAGGCACACTGAGAAAGAAGTGACAAGCAAGCCTTGGTATGACATATAGGCTCAACATGAAATAAAACTTACAAATAATCAGGGACCTGCCACATCTGTTAAGATCTTAGGCATCCCATGTTCCTAATGTACAGGATCATCCACTTTAAAGTTAAAGACAAATTGATTTGTCTTGCATTCTCATCACAAAGAAGGAAGCTAAAAACTTGGTAGGCCTGTAGAAAACCCATTCCACACCTAAGAATAGTGTCTGATCCATTTATCATATAACACAAAAGGCTACCAGTTTTGAGGCAAGAAAATGGCCTGGGGCAAGAAAAGGCTCTGTAGCAGGTCCAGACTGCAGAGCAAGCAGCCCTGATGCTGGGTCATATGATCCAACAGACCCTGTACTATTGGAGATGTCAGTTTTCAGAAAGGTGCAGTTTGGAATATATACCAAGAGCCAGTGGGAGAATCACAACATTGACTTCTGGGGTTCTGAATCAAGGTCATTCCTTTTACAGTGAAGAATTATAAACCTTTTAAGAAAAAGCTCCTAGCTTATACTTAGGCATCAATAGAGATGGAATATTTGACTACCAAATCAAACCAGTGACCATGTACCCTGAACTTCCTTGTTAGGTGGGCCCAGCAGCAGTCCATGATGAAATGGAAACAATACATCTTGGATCTAGCTAAGTAGGGTCAAAGAGAGTGAGCAAGCTGTGTGAAGAGGAGATCCAGGATCCCATGTCATCCACGCTGGTTGAACCAGTGTCCTTCACTCAGCAAGTACAGGGTCATGTGCATAAGGGGTTCCATAAGACCAACGGAAGCAGAAGAAAAAGTATGAACTTAATATGTCAGGTTGGTATATGGATGCAAGCTGCAAACAGATGGTGGCTACATCATAACCACAATTGAAAATGACTTTAAAATAAAACGGTGAGGGAAAATTTTCCTAACATGCAGAGCTTCAAATGGTCCACATAATCATCTATTTTGTAAGTAGCAATAAGTGGCCTGGTCTATTACTCCATTTTTGTGTTTCTATAACAGAATACCTTAAACTGGGTAATTTATAAAGAAAAGAGGTTTATTTGGCTCACAATTCTGGGAAAGCTGCATCTGGCATAGGACTCAAGTTGTTTCTACTAATGGCAGAAAATAGCAGGCAGCCAATGGGTGCAAGGAGATTGATCACATGGCAAGAGGAAGCAAGAGGTGGGGGAGGTGCTAGGTCCTTTAAACAACCAGCAATCATGGGAACTAATAGAGTGAGAACACATTCACTAACCTCTCCCCACTGGAAGGCATTAATCTATTCATGAGGTATCTGCCTCCATGACATGAAATCTCCCAACACCAGTACATTGGAGATCAGACTTCAACATGGGCTTTGGAGGAAGCAACATGTCCAAACTGTATCACCCAGGGTAAGACTATATATGGATTCATAGAAAGGGGCCAACAGCCTGGACAGCTCCAGGGAAGAACCAAAATAGAAAAGGACTGGAAGATCAGCTTAATGGATATTGGGTATGGAAAGATGTTGATGGATATATAAGACTGGACAAAAAACCAACAGCCTGGACAGCTCCAGGGAAGAACCAAAATAGAAAAGGACTGGAAGATCAGCTTAACGGATATTGGGTATGGAAAGATGTTGATGGATATATAAGACTGGACAAAAAGTGTAAAATTCACATATTAACTTCCATTAGAAAGCATTTGCCACAGAAGAGGCACTGATCAATCAAGTTTAAAAAAAAAAAAAAGCAGTGTCTCAGCCACTCTTCCATCACTGGCCACCGCAGAACAGGTACAATGGGCATGTCAACAGAGTGGCCATAGTTGAGGCGGGGGTGCATTTCCTGGATTCAGTCCCCCAATTTAAAAATATGAGGGCTGGTTGGTTAGCTTGGTTGGTTAGAGTGTAGCCTTGTAACACCAAGATAAAAGGTTCAGATCCCTGCACAGGCCAGCTGCCAAAAATAAAAATAAATAAGAAAAATATGTAATAGGGTGCTTATAAAAGCAATCAGATATTTCAAAGGCTGTTATTTTTGCTGCTTTGGAATTTTTTTTCATAGTAAATATTTTCAAAATGTATTTTCATGAAAGAAAATACTCATTTAAAATCAACAATGGTAAAGAGTTTACTTATTTATTAATATTTTTAAATGCTAAAAAAATACTCCTAGCCAATTATAATTTTAAGGAGATAAGGACAGTAACTCAAGTGATAACTAATGCATCTGTAGTTATAGAGCAAACCAGAACATAGTAGACAGTATAGAATTTCATAAGGAAGTTCAACCTGTCCCTCAATAATACATCAATTTGATAATTATCACAAAACTATTCATTACCTACAATAAAATTTAAGTTGATGACAATGTTATTTATTCCTCCAATCGCTAAATGATAAAAACAACATAAAATGCCATTGAGTGATCTGAATAAGATATTTCCTACCTGTGGGGACAAGGAAACTTCGAACACAATGTTGTTTTTCCAGTTTCATAAGATAAAATCTGCTTCCCACTCTTCCCCACACTCTTTTAAAACCGCATGACCTAGGTTGTGGCCAGATTTAATATGTCTAAATACTACTTAAGAACTGGGGAGAAACACTCAAGGAGAACCTCTTGCTTAATGTTCTCCGTGTACTCAGAGTTTAAAGCTTAAAATTCAGCCCAGCT
>NW_007728796.1:260262-263562 GCF_000696425.1 Galeopterus variegatus | reverse complement strand
CGGCAACGGGATCGCAACCCTCGGTGTTGCGCCCGCACCTCGCTCAGCCAGTGAGCGGGCCTGTCTGTATGTGGGATCCGAACCCTCGGCGGGAGGGCAGCCACGCTCCCAAGCGGCGCACTCTAGCAGTGCGCCACCAGGCCGGCCCAGAGTTCCCCCTGTTAATGGTGAGTATTCCCTCCTCCACAGCTAGCTGCTCTCAAGTCCTCATTCCCATAATCAATCCCCTCACTCCTATGTTCATTCTGAGCCATTTCTTCCCCCTATCCCTTTGTGTGGGAACACTAGCCCTGGAGCCAGAGTGCCTGGATTCAAATTCTGCTTCTGCAAGTTGAGTGCTGTGTTCAAGTGACTCTTTTGTTCTCAGAAACTTTACATGGAAGTAGAACCTGTCTCATAGAGTTGTTGCCAAATGAGTTAATACACACAAAGCAGGTCGAGTTGAATAATTAACTACGATTATTCTGTTCTCCAACTCATAGTCCATGACAAAAGGTCTTCAGGAGCCTTAGGATTTCATGCTGGGATCTGGTGGGCTGGCTTTAGATACCTCACCACAGTGTAGCACTGTTTCAATGAATAACTGACTCTGGGTTCCAAGCAATTTACAAATAAACTCTCGGGGGGGGGGGGGGGAATAAAAAAACTGTTCATAAGGATAAAACTGCTTGTAGGTCAGATAAAATTTATATTGCATGTGTCATCTGCATACTTTGTGGCTAGAGTTGATTATATCTGAGAGCAAAAATCTGGCATGAGCTGTTTGCTCATACATTTTTAATTTATAGACTCAAAAGTTTGGAATAACATTCAAAGTCACAGATGCTTATCTGAACCAAGCCCAAAATATTTTGAGGCTTAAATATCAGTATAACCATAAGAGAACTGTAGCTAGAAAAGAAAAACCTTTTCCTGAAAAAATAAAAAAACAAAAACACTGAGATTTACTTTTAGTATTTATTTTGAGAAAAACTTCCTCTCGGTTTATAAACTATATCACGCATATACAAGGATTCAGAAATATTTTTTTCCTCAATAAATACTGGATTAAAAATATGAACCTAGAATAATGAATAGTCCTCGTAGAGGCACATGCCCAGTGATTTAGGACCTCTGTTATCTACAAAACTAAATAGATTTCTAAAAAAGGATACAACTTTGAGATAAGAAAGAGGAAACCTCAAGATACTTGGGATGGGACTTGGGATGTTGGAAATGAAGAGAGCTTCTCCAGAAACTCTAGAAAATAATTCTAGTGGTAGACTAGAGGAATGGGTAGCATAGAACCCAAAGCTAACTGTATAATACATATTATAGTGAATAGGCCTTAAATTTAGTGGGACCAGTCAAAAAAGCTAAGTAAATTTTACAGAGAAAAGCAGACACAACTACAAAATGACTCAAAGAATGGAGCTCAATAAAACACTCTGAAGATGAATCTGATGAGTTTGCGGGTTAGTGGGCAGGAAAATTCACAGTCTGCATCTTCAATATTATTTGGGTATTAGAAATCGTGAAATGAGTCTCTCACACGTTAAACTACCACAACAATTCTCAGTTTGTAGACAGCAAGTACATGTTTTAGATTTCAGATGCAGATATGGCAGCTAAAGGTGGGATGGCCATAAAATGAAACACATGAAACAACAAACATAAAAACTTGACTAATGTTTCAGAGAAGACATGGCTGTTTGTCTTACGATGGGAGTTTAAGGAGAAATAAGTGAAAGACTTAAGAAATAATAGAATCCACATCTGAGGCTACATTAATCCAACATGGGGGAGGGGGGCTGAATTAATGAATTCTTTACTGTTTAATTCACTTAAAAAATACTTCATCAAAACAGTTTCATGTGTAAACAATTAATTAGTGAATGTCTTACTACTAGTGGGTTGCTTTCAATGTGGACATAGCATTGATGTGTATTTCACATTAACCCCTTCTGTACCAGCATGTGACCTCAGCACCACCCCCACAACCTCCGCCCCATGTCTGACCTCATTTGACTCTGATTCACCTGCTTTTATAATGGCTTTGAATATGCTGTTTCTCTGCTTTGAACTCTCTTACCTCTTCTTGGTTTGATTATTCTTAATTTCTCTGTAAGTTCCAATTCAAATATCTTAGATTTGCAAAGCTTCCCTTAGACTGCCCCAGAGTCTCATCTATAATCCTTCCAGCATTTTGTAGATAGAGAGGTCAATCATCATGGTGTAATTGTCACCTGTCGTACAAGCATCCCCAAGTCCTTTTATTACTGCAATGAATGGTGTACTTGTCTGCTTCCTCCAGTAGATTGGCAGCCTCTCAAAAGCAATTTTAGTTTCCTATGTTTTTCTGTATTTCCACCTGTTAGTACAGAACCTGGCACATAAAAGGGTGGAAATGAACAGAAACTAGGTTTCAGCTCTAGTGTAAGTCTGTTTAACTGGTGTGGCTGCCAAGAGCACTTGTGGAGGAGGTTTCTGACATGGAAGGTATTCTGAAAGGCAAGAAGTTCCATGATCAATTAGTAATGTCTGCCATGGGAGCAGGAAACGGGGAGTGACGTCACACGTATCACATATTTACTCTTTTATCACAGGCATTCTGTACCTGTTCAGAGAACAAATAGATGAGCAAACTTAACAGTAACAGCACTTAAAATTTGTCCAGCAATATTAAGTAAGATATTCTTTACCTAATCTCAGAGCCTCTGGTCCTAAGGATCTCGAAACACATTGAGTACCTCTGACATCACTACTTACTCCATTTTAGTTTTGGATGTAAGTATTCATTTCCCTTAGAGGGGAATCTGAGACTCAGAATTCATGCAGACATAATGCGTGTGCATGAAGCAAATGCTTTATCCTTGGTGCCAAATACTCAGGGTGTCTGTTTTCTTCAGTGACTGACTAACAGATTTTGTGAAGCCTTAAAATTACATGGTCATGGCCGGCCCGGTGGTGCACTGCTACAGTGCGCCGCTTGGGAGTGCGGCAGCGCTCCCGCCGAGGGTTCGGATCCCACATACAGACCGGTTCCCGCTCACTGGCTGAGCGAGGGGCGGGCCCAGCACCGGGGGTTGCGATCCCGTTGCCGGTCCCGGTCTGGTACGGGCACGACACTGAGGGTTGCGGTCTGTTGCCGGACACGAAAAAAGACAAAAAGACAAAAAAAAAAAAATTACATGGTCACTCAGAAGTAGGGCTTGGATGCCTCACTATTTGCCCCTGCACGAAAAAAGACAAAAAGACAAAAAAAAAAAAAAATTACATGGTCACTCAGAAGTAGGGCTTGGATGCCTCACTATTTGCCCC
>NW_007728796.1:237160-259685 GCF_000696425.1 Galeopterus variegatus | reverse complement strand
ATCCCGTTGCCGGTCCCGGTCCGGTACGGGCACGACACTGAGGGTTGCGGTCTGTTGCCGGGCACGAAAAAAGACAAAAAGACAAAAAAAAAAAAAAATTACATGGTCACTCAGAAGTAGGGCTTGGATGCCTCACTATTTGCCCCTTTAATAGAAAGGCAACATAATTTGTAGTCTATACTGGGACACCATTGACAGTGCATAGGATGCTGATAATTAATCACGTTTTAGCAAGAGAAGTAAATGAGAAATACCCTGGAAAATCTGGGATGTATAGTCACCCTGTCCCATAGAACCATAATTCTAGCTCTCCAACTAACTTGTTTGCTTGATGTAGACCCATCATTGAATTCCAATGGATTATCTGTGGTTTCTTGGGGGCACTGCATTGTGAAGGATTCTCAGGCTGCTTCTGGGCTTCACAGGAAAGGGTGCTCTGGTTCAATGGTGATGAGTGGCAGCTTACAAAAAAGAATGCCAATTTTTTTTGTAGAATGACTTGCACAATTAAAAATAAGCAACTATACTAATTGTGGAATTGCCCATCTTCTGGTCCTGGTGACTAGACCTATTCATGCATTGCATGGCTGTGGGCTCTTGTTTTGTGTATCCTTTGGCTTCCGCCTTTAGCTTCCTAGCTATGACCAATTTCTCCCTGTAACCTATAACTAGATAAATCCTAAGTCCTTAAGTAACAGTTAATCTCCAAATATAACTATCAAGCCAGTGGTCTTTCCAGAGCCTGTGGCTCTGTTTCCAAAATGAACAATAAAACATGAGTGGTACAGGTAATTCTGACAAGAAGAGGATTTTGTAATAAAATTCCCCAGGAAAGTACCTCAATGATTAATTTTGATCTTTGCCAAATCCCTCACTTTAGTATTTATAAACCATTAAAATATTTATCCAATGGAGATGATGATAATAAAAAATCCCAGAGAGTGCTGTGAAGAATAAGACGAATGTGAGAACAGCTTGCTTTGTTAATGCTAAATGATAAATACCTGTCCTAACTCCATTATAGGATTCTACTGACAAGCAAATACAGTAATGGAAAATAGGAAGTACATTTTTTGTATGACTTAAATCTCAGCTAAGCAAGAAATGGCTTTTGTATTATTTATCTTAAACTAAACTACTTTTTAACTCCAAGACCCAATTCCACCATATCGTCAAAGATTCCTCTACCCTTCCCAAAATGGCACAAGAGACCGGGAGCCTTAAATCTTCTTGAAAAAAGAGAGGACGCTGTCATCTCTCAGCTAACATCATCATTTCCAATTTCCTCACTATCCAAAAGATCCCCTTGAGGTTTGGCAGCTCTCAGGGGCTTCGATAACATTTTTGGGTGGGAATCTTTGGTAGGGTTGGAAACACGGGTGTTGTTGCATCTGCCTGGATCCACCTCTCACTTCTCTGGGCCGCTGACATCTCCTGATGAACTTTGGAGTCATCCTGTCTCTCCTGCATTCGTCCAGAGAGGGGACCAGGGCTCTGGTTCCACTGATCTGAGGCCCACAGCCAATGACACTCTCTCCTCTAGGGGAAGGCTCTCCACCCCAGGCTTCTACAAGCCATTCCTGTCTTCTCGTTCTCACTTATTGTCTAGCCCAAGCCAGGAAGGCTTTCCATGTTCCGTTTCTTGCCTTGCCACATCCCTATGTCCTTCTATAAAGGACACTCGAGGCCTGTAGGAAGGAGAGAAAGGCAGCTTTCTGCATGCTTTTGACTCCGGCTCAAGAGTTGCACAGGCACATGGGAGAGGACCTTCGCCTTCCTTCTTCTCATCTCTTCTCTCACTGAGCACCCTGATGTTGGCACAGGGGTCACTGTCAGGGCTGGGCTTGAATAACTCCACAGTGTGACAGGCACAGGGAGGTGAGGCAAGTATATCTCTCATAGCCCGGAGCCTCTCCCCTGCAACCACCCATCCTGCTTGGCGTAGCTACACACTCGCTGGTGACTTCCTCTAACTGGCTCTAGGCTAGCATGATAAAGCAAAGACGATAAAACTCATGAAAACACTGCAAGGGAGCAGAACCCACATTCTTTCCAGACATTGCTTGTCGAAAATTACACACAGTCCCTGTGGGTTTAGGTGTTTAGAAATATAACTCCTGGGTGGATTTTTCTTTCTTTTCTTTTTTTCTTCTTCTTTTCTTTTATTAATATTATTCAAAGGAAACTATTATAAACTAAATGTAAAAGAAAAAAGATGTACTACCATTCCCGTTTTTGTACTATTTGTTAGGTGAATATGAGACTCCTCTCTGTACCCATATTTCCCCACATCCATGCTTTATGGCAGAAGACCTATTACAGGCTCATAAATGCACTTGGGATCAATAGTTAACAAATGAAATATTTTACGACAGACTATGCATTTCCTTAAACAGTTAACTATTCAAGAAGCATTGTTCCTTGATTATAACTGGTCAGACAATAAAAATATGATTCCATTTTACTGAGATGTTTGATGTTCTTAGGTCTTGTGGGCCACTCCTGGAATAAAGTTTAATTAAAGTTTTATCATAAAGCTATATTCAAAAGAAAAAGAATTGTTGAACCCGTAGTTTTCAGAGAGAAGACGTGAGCAATATGTTTGTTATCTGTATTTCTTTGCCAACAGTGTTCTGAACTCGGTAACCTATACAGGTCTCCCATGTAACAGGTGAAAGTGTGTGTCCTTGAGTGTTTCTCAGAAAGTTGTAGGTTATAAAGTGTCACTCCATCTTTTAATCATGACCTGTACAATAGAGCCAGTTTAAAGCCGTGAAATAGCTTATGTACTCCTAAGTGTTATGTAACATTTCCAGTGGTTACTGTCGCAACATTTTGTCCTTTATAGCATTTCGGTTCCATGTGAAATAATGAGCATTGTTATTTGATGTTTTGTCCTCTAGTGATGACCATAAACCATGATCACGGATTTCAAACACTGACTCCCCACTCCCTTTTGTCCTACCTGAAAGGCACCTACCAAGCCCATTCTTTCCTTTAAGATTAAAGGGGGCAGGATGACCTGAAGAGGTTCGTCCGCTGTACAACAGCGACCCCTAGAGGCGCAATGCCTCGACGGTGGCCCCAAACCTCCTAAAGTTCAGTGTCTTTCTCCAATTAAGTCCCGCTTTATTTTTGCTTAAAATGAGAGCTAGAACGTTGAGAACATGAGCTATTTCTGATGCCCAGCACGCCCAACATTTCTGAGCTTTACTACCTAAGGGACATCTCAGTCTTCTCTTTGTTTTCCCTTTATGAGAGTTTAAGGAATGGTGGACGAGTTGCTTTCTATTTATCAGCAAATCAGCAGAAGAACAAACGTGTGTATAGTCAAAGTACAACGTCGCTGATTGCTTTTTGTTCAAGAAGAGAAACGCTTGGAAAATACGTTAAAAATCTCAGGAAGAAAAATAAGTCCTAGCGTTTTCTTTTCTGGGCTTGCAAATATTTGTAGCTCAGGCACCCGGATGATTCGTCCCATGAAAGCCTGAGCGCTCCATTTGTTTTGCAGATTTCACTACCCCCTTTGTTCTGCTCCAAGNTGAAAGCCTGAGCGCTCCATTTGTTTTGCAGATTTCACTACCCCCTTTGTTCTGCTCCAAGTCTTTCAGGGCTGAAATGCATTACTACCTTGTTAAATCTCCACCAAAATCATTTCTACAGCCCGAAGCTGTTTTGACGTGGGTTAAGCATCTCACACACACAAAAGAATTGCTTTTGTTCCCAGAAGCTCTCATTGGCTGAGTGGCCTTTGCGCTGGGCCAATCACAAGCTAGTTGTTAGGCTTGGCTGGCTATTTTTAGCCTAACGCGCAAAAACCCTTCGTCTTGGAGGAGGTCGGCTGGAAAATGAAAGTCCCCGTAGTAAATGCGAACAGCTAAACGCATTTTGTATCTCACGGTGTGTTTGATATTTTCCCTTTATTTCCTCTTACACGGTTTCATCAGCATAGGTTTACTGTAAACAGCATACTTAGAAATAGAGCTGTATCTCCCAGTTCTGAATTATCCATTTGGTAGAGGCAGAAAGGCTAAGGTATAGTTTTCCCTTTTTATCCAAAAGCAATGCACGATAGTATATAGTTATTTCATAAACTCACATAAATACCAGTTACCGTATGGAAAATACCGAAGTGTTTTTTCCAAGGATTTTTACAAATTCTCATCTTGAGTTAATGCAAATTTCCAAAGATTTAATCTTCATGAATTGTAAAGAGTGAGAGTCACCTTTCCGATGAAAGCCTGAGCGCTCCATTTGTTTTGCAGATTTCACTACCCCCTTTGTTCTGCTCCAAGCCTTTCAGGGCTGAAATGCATTACTACCTTGTTAAATCTCCACCAAAATCATTTCTACAGCCCGAAGCTGTTTTGACGTGGGCTGAGCATCTCACGAAGCTGTTTTGACGTGGGTTAAGCATCTCACACACACAAAAGAATTGCTTTTGTTCCCAGAAGCTCTCATTGGCTGAGTGGCCTTTGCTCTGGGCCAATCACAAGCTAGTTGTTAGGCTTGGCTGGCTATTTTTAGCCTAACGCGCAAAAACCCTCGGTCTTGGAGGAGGTCGGCTGGAAAATGAAAGTCTCCGTAGTAAATGCGAACAGCTAAACGCATTTTGTATCTCACACTGTGTGTGATATTTTCCCTTTATTTCCTCTTACACGGTTTCATCAGCATAGGTTTACTGTAAACAGCATACTTAGAAATAGAGCTGTATCTCCCAGTTCTGAATTATCCATTTGGTAGAGGCAGAAAGGCTAAGGTATAGTTTTCCCTTTTTATCCAAAAGCAATGCACGATAGTATATAGTTATTTCATAAACTCACATAAATACCAGTTACCGTATGGAAAATACCGAGGTGTTTTTTCCAAGGATTTTTACAAATTCTCATCTTGAGTTAATGCAAATTTTCAAAGATTTAATCTTCATGAATTGTAAAGAGTGAGAGTCACCTTTCCGTCTTTCCCTTTAATGTGTATGTAATTGTACAAACGAGTATACACATGATGTGTAGCAATTAAAAACATAAATATTCAGTGTGTTTCATGCGTTGAGATAAAGCATTCTTTTGAGCATGTTCTTTGATTTAAGCCATTACTCACAGGGCACAAGAAGTATTTTTCCCAAATGCACTTCTGGTGACAGGGTATTAAAACACACAGTTTGCTAATTATTTAATGCTTTCAGAAAATGCAAGTTGTCAAATGGGGAAAAGTCCTGCCCTGTCATCTTTTCATCTGATTTCTCCTCAGCGATCTATTTAGGTGGGCAAAAAAGGGGGAGAGCCAAGCAGGACCAAAATTTTACAATGCAAAGCAGTTTTATTGGCAGAGAGGGAGACCCCTTTGTGAAAAGAAAGAGGGAGAGAGAAGAAGAGAAAGACATGCCAAATTTATGTCTAATTCTTAAAATCTGTTTCAGGTTATAGATTTTACCAATATCTATTATTTAAGCTTGAAAATATGACTTCATTTATCATTTTTTTTTAACACAAATCTTTTTACTTCTTGTTGCAAGCCATCAGGGTACCAGTAAGACATGCTAACAGGAAATCTGGATCATGCACATATGGAAAAAAATTGGAAGACTTTTCAAGAAGGAGACAAGATTCAGGATATCATCCTGGGATTGCAGGTTTGCTGTGGCTTTGTGTGAGCAAGGATGGTGAAGAATATGGTGGGCCCAGGCCAAGGAATTCATGAGAAATTCTACCAGAGTAGAGGAAGCACAAAGAAATGTTGGGAGGAAACTTTCCTTGTCTTAATCAATACAGAATACAGTGTTTAGGAGAAATGTCCCCTGAATTTCTGAACTTGAACAACTGAAATAAAGCACTTTGGGAAGAGGTATCTCTGTCTTTCCAACATCAATTTGGTGCACACTGGGACAGATTTTAAGAAACTATGGAATAGCTCCCACAGTTTAGCTACCTTTACTTAGACAACCAGGTGCTAACCATTTAGTTTAATATGTAATCCTAGTAAATAAAGGAATCTGATAAATCAAGACCCAGAACAATTGTTTGTTTGCTATGGCATAACATGTTGAACCCCAGTAGAGATTCATCCATTTCAAGATTTGTATTTGAGATCCTAATTTTTTTTCGTCATTTCCCTGTGTTAGGTGTTTTTTGCTTCTGCCTTGGTTATCTGAGCAATTCCTTAGTTTTAGGCTTGTCTGCTTAAAAAATGCATATTGATAATAAAAATTTTAGAATCATATTTATTTCCAGTTTTCTCTGTGATTGTATTTAAACTCCTTGAAGGCAAAACTAAATATAAAATAAATAAAGTAAAATGAGTTTGTTACTCCTTTTATATCTTAACTTCTCTATCCAGCATTTGGTCAAACCTGCATGATGTGCATTTTGTCTTCTGTAGGAGCTGAGACACTTGAGGGAAAAGAAAAATGCAAATTTGTACTGGGCTCCATCTCCATGGGAGTGGAGACTACAAGAGGGAAAGTGTGCTGTATAGATCCCTGAAGGATAAAGGAGGTATTGAGGGACTAGATACAGCGAAATTTAGCATTGATTCTTTCATTTTATTTTTAATATCTACAAGCTATCCTGTTACCTGTGATAGTAGTTGTAAAAACTGCATGTTTATTAATTGATTGCTAATTGTTGTAAGGTTAATTGGGAATTTGGTTGAAATAACTGGACTTTAGCACTCATACCTACAAATCTGTAGAGCTAATAAGACACATAAAATTATAACAGGCCAAATTATAGCTCTTTTATGATGAAGTAGATATTTTCTTAGAAGTAACAGAGTTTCCTGTGTTCTTGGCAAAACTGTGAGTCTATAATGGGTACCTCTGACCTCTCCTGCTTTTTCCTCCCCTCATAGGTGCAGTGCTTTCAAGTTTTGTTTCAATTATCCCTTCTGTGTAGCCTTCTCACCTCAGGCCAAGCCCCCTACCTTCTACAGCACCACTCTCCATCTTACAGATTTGTAGTTGGGAGTGAATATAGGATCCTTCTCTGTCTTTTTGGATTAGATTGAAAATGTGGCAGTTTTTCTGAAATCACTCATTCTCTATCAGTTTTGTATTTGTGTGTGTGTGTCTTACTGTACCATTGAAACAAGTGCGTGGAGGGTGCTTTGACATTCCACAGAACACATTCATTGTGTTCCTGCCTTGTCATCTTTTCATCTAATTAATTTATAGTCCCATAGAAAATCTCCTGTGTGAATTACGTTAGCTATGTTGAGCACATTGTGCAGAAAGTCAGTCTGTATAAATACCCTTCCGGGCTTAACAGTTTCTCCTTTATAAACTTAATAGTTACTTGTCACTTGTCCCTTGGCCTGTTTTTATCTTCTGAATGGTTCACTGTTGAGCAGACCATTTGTGCAATATTAATAGGAAAACCTTAAAGTGTGAGATGAAAATTAGAATTATATGAGTAATTTACTAAATTAGTCAGAGTAGAAGAAAGCACCTTCTACAAAATTTTAAGGACCTTGTAGGAAATCCAAGTCTTTAATTACCTGAGGATATCATAAGTTGGAATAAGAGGAAGTTTGAGGGAGAAGATTTAAGTGAGAGGGTAATTTTGTACAAGGAACAATTAGTGTACAGCCTACAATGAAGCCTACAGATTGAAACAACAGTTATAAAAGAAACCGTCTAAATCAAACTTTTATCTAGAATGAAGTAAATGCTGTGGAAAAAATAAAGATTTTATTATGAGAAGCAATTCAACATCAAGTAGATGTTATTTAAGATTTTCACAATTATGAAATAAAGAAAAAGGAACATGTGGCTAATGATAAAAACAAAGAAAGTGTGAACATTAAAAATAAAAAGAGAACATGTAATTGGAATTTGTACTCCTTAATTCTTCTGGCCTTTATGAATAGATAAAAGTAATGTATATTGTTAGTAGCTACTCTAAACTATACTCCTTAAATGAGAAAATAATTATATTACATTATATTATAAATATAAACTTAATTATGTTTGGGAAAGTAGGTACTGGAAAGTGTAATAATATACCTTAGAATAATAGAACAAAATCACAATATTCCCTGTATTTTTAATAAAACACCAGAGCTTATTATCATGGCTTTTATACTAAGGAAAAATATTGGAAGAACATACATAAAGAAGGTGAGGAAAAATTTAGGTGGGGCAAGAAACTCAAACAATTTGGAAACTTGATGTATGAGCATATTATTTTAGTAAATTGAGGGAATCTGTAAATACTAGCTAAACAGTACTTTTCAATGACATCCAAAATCATTAATCAAAAGAAGGTGAGGAAAAATTTAGGTGGGGCAAGAAACTCAAACAATTTGGAAACTTGATGTAGGAGCATATTATTTTAGTAAATTGAGGGAATCTGTAAATACTAGCTAAACAGTACTTTTCAATGACATCCAAAATCATTAATCATGAGAATTCATCATGTAGTCAGATGTGGAACAGTTCAGAAGGGGGTGGGTTTGGGTGTTGGTCGCATAACTATGAATTTTTCAAACCCCAAAGATTATAGCACTCTTAAGAAGCGTGCCCAAAATAAGTGAGCAGAAAGCAAAAGCATAAAGAGGCGCTGTGAATAGTCCTCATCATAGCTGCATGCCTAAGGGGTCTTATTTATAGCTGACCCTTCCAGTGGTGACTCTTTCTTCTTTCAGTCATCTTGAAAGCCTCTGTAATTTCTAAGTGAAGATGATTTGACAGAACTACAAAAGAATGCTTTTAAACATCCATTTTAAACACAGGACTATTAGAAAAATGCTGTGAAAAATCCCTCAGCCTTTTTTTTTTTTTTACGGGGGTGAGGGGGAGGTGCTGGAACACCTCTGGCCTTCTGAAGAGTCTTTAAAAGTAGAGCAACTGTAGTTTGTCTGGACATGTAATGACTTAGGTTTGTTTTGCAAAGGCCTTTTGTGAATCAATCTGCTTCCCATTTGGGTGGGGATATGAATGTCCATGGCAGAGTCTGGCTTTGCTCTTTTGTTTAGTTACTGAAATGTCAATGCTATGTTTCTTTTGATTAAAATAATAAAATAGATGATTGAATATTTTATAGGCACCATCACTCTATGACCAGTGCCTGCGATGCCACAGAGCATATGTGCTGTTCTGCAATTTACCCCTGAAGAGAGGCATCAAATGAGCATATGTGCTGTTCTGCAATTTACCCCTGAAGAGAGGCATCCATGTGGGCTTCTCGAAAACCTCACAGATTTGGTGCCCAGATGTGTCAGACCAATGGCTGACATGTACCCCTAGGGTCAGCATGGGAAAAAGTCACGATGCTCTGTGGAAGACTCTATTAAACTACTCATCTGTAGCAAAACACTACACAAATTGATGATGAATGCAGTGGCTTGAAAGCTGTTGAGTATTAATTTGTCACTGTGAAAGGCATTACTCTTTACACAATGGACCTTTGTAACGTTTGGAACTAAATCTCCATAAAAATAATCTTTGACTTTCTGCAAACTCTGTTGTAAATGTAGTCAATGGTACCAAAAGGCAATGAAACAACAATTGAAACTGGACATAGAAGCATTTTCTGACAGAATTTGTACAAAGTGTGTGCATTCCACATGTGAATGGCTGAGAAATTCAAGGTATTCATGGTGGTCTCCTGCTGATTTTCACCCTACGTTAGAATTTGTAGAGCAGATTTAGAAATAAGAGATCTGGAAGAAAAATCAAATACCACTAATCCAGTAAATTTTAGAACTCCCCTTGCTATAGATTGGATACCCCAACCCCCAACTACATTGAAGGTTAATCCTCACTTTAATGGTTGAGGGTGGGAAATTCTATTACAGTAATTGACAGGTAGGCCTTGAACAGGTGATTAGATTGTGAGGACCCTGCCATAGTGAATGGTTTAATGGTGGTCATGGGCGTGGTTCTGAACACTTTAAAAGGAGAGTACATGAGGAGCTATCTCTCTTTCTCTCTCTGCTTCCACCATCTTGCAACGTGATACATTGTGTTGCTGAAGCCACCACCAAGGAAGACCCTCACAGGATGTGTTCCCTGGACTTTGGACTTCCCAGCCTCTGAAACCGTAAGCAGTAAACTTCATTTTCTTACAAATTATCCAGTTCCAAATATTTTGTTATAAGCAACAGAAATGGACTGATACACCCGTCTTAACATTTCATTTGTCTTCATTTAATATTTATTTCCCAGAAGCATCAGGAGTCATAAGCTATGTTTGAAATTGGATTTGAGTTCATGAGTTATGCCATCACCATCCAGTATGCTCACACTAATAGCAGAAGCCCAATGTAATCCACCCAACTTGGAGACCAAAATGGCCACTTAGAAGAGTCATCACCAGCAGTTAGAGTAATTTATTTGTTGTTTTTATTGTTAATCCAGTATGCTCACACTAATAGCAGAAGCCCAATGTAATCCACCCAACTTGGAGACCAAAAAGGCCACTTAGAAGAGTCATCACCAGCAGTTAGAGTAATTTATTTGTTGTTTTTATTGTTTTTAGGAGGAAGGAAAGGCGAGGTCCACCAAAGTACTGGTATAGCCCATGATAAACTTGTTAGCTAATTCATGCAGTTAGAAAGATTCTGGGTTACAGAGATCATGTGAGGAAGTGACTGCAGAGTTTTGCACAAATAGGAAGGGTATGCCTTTTCCCACAAGAGAGGTGGATATAGGGATACTTGTAGACAAAGCACTGTGGTGTATGTTTTGCTCCATCTCGGTTTAGGCACTTGGACTGAAAGGGGGATTTGGAGGAGAACACTTAAAGGTGGATGTTCTTTCAACACTACTTCTGTCTTCCCTTCAGTCATTTTAGGCATATTCTTTATAGTGAGTCATTCATTGAACATTGAAATATCATGTAAAGATGAACAGACAAAACTGCTATCCTTGAGAGTTACTTATGATTAAGATATAGATTAATGTAGAGACATTTACAAAATAAGGTGTCAAATATTTTAGTGAACATACATTCGAGGGATAACAAGAGCTTGAAAAAGAGTACTTAAGTCAGAGAAGCCTTTAGGGTAAGACTTGAAGAGTAAGTAAGCATCTAATAAGGGAAAGAGATGGTTGAGTGTGGATGAAGAAGACAATACAAGCAGAGGAAACAGCACGTGCAAAGGCACAGAGGAAAAAAATATTTAGAGAAAATAATTAATTCGATGTAGTTAGTGGCAGAGTGTTGAACTGGCATAAAATGAAACCAGACAGTAAGATGGAACCAGATCATAAAAAGCCTCTTATGTGATACTGTAGATAAGGTGACCAGATAATAGTGTAACAATTTGAGAGAGATATGGGATGCTATTCATAATTATCTCAAGAAAAAGTAAATCAGGATTGTCCTTGTGGAACTGAGACATATGGTTGACCCAGTTATAGGCAAAAGGGTAACACTGAAGTATTTTGAAGAAAAAAAAATGGTGATATAATATGTAAGGGTTTGGCTGATAACATCAAGGCTGGGTTAGATTTCTAGACACTGAGACCCAGAGTTTAGAAAGAACGTTTTGCTACCAGCATGAACCCTATAGCCCAGATTTTCCTGGGTGTATATGGACAAATGCAATCTGGTCAGTGACACCATGAGGAGACTTTTTTCACACCCAGACTGCTATAACAAAAATATTATAGACTTGGTGGCTTAAAAACAAAACAAACTTTATTTCTCACAGTTCTGGAGGTTTGGAAGTCCAAAATCAGGGTGCTGGCTGATGGGGTGCCTGGTGAGGGGCCCCCTTCCTGGTTCACGGACAGCCATCTTTTCACTGTGACTTTAAATGGTGGAAGGTGTAAGGGATGTCACTGATCTCCATTACGAGGTCCCTAATCCCATTCATGAGGGCTCTGACATCATACCATCACCTTGGGGGTTAGGATTTCAACTTATGAATTTTGCAGAACACATTCAGCTCGTTGCAAACACCTCTCAGATGTTCAAGAGTGATGCTGCTTTGCTCTTTTGATTCATAGGAACATAACTCTTGGTGAGCTGGTCAGCAGAACTTGCTGACTAGCTGTCTTTATCTTGACATTTTAGGAAAGTCAAAGGAAAATGCTGGAAAGGGAAGGTCTGGGGAGTCCCTGTCACTCTCTTTCTCAGTGGTCCCAGAACATTAATGTTTACGTGGCTGTAGTTGAGTCGGTGACTGCAGCCCGCTGGGTCCCTGAGAGGTGCTCCCCGCTGTAAGGGGTTGACAGGACCATGAAGCAGAGGTTGGAGGGGAGGCTGGGGGCTGCAGGGCACATTAAAACTTCAGTCAAATCACTCTTGTGAAGTGACTGGGCCTGCGGGAGTACAGCTGTTTCTGCTTCCCTGCAGTATTTCTGTCACAGCCTGCACAAGTGTCTTCCGGTTTTATTTCTTCTGTCTCCTAAACTCTGATTCGCTATTTCAGTTTTTACCAGAGTAGGAATAATGGATCTTGGAAGCTCCTCTGTTTCATGTTTGCTTTCTGGCTCCCTTCTATGTTCATTAGATAATGACAAGTTTTCCTAATGCCTCATTTTCACATCTGATTTTATGTTTCTCTTTTTCAGCTATACATTTTACAACATTTCCCTGAGGCAAAATAACCCTAGCCAAGGTTCTTATAAAACAGTTGTGTATATATATCAAATCAGTATAAACAACATTATGGTTTTAGACAGCCCTTTCTAAATGAGTACTGACTCTCCTGTTCGTGTATTTTAAATTAGCCTTGGTACAACAAAATTTTTTAAAGCATTCTCTTATTCTAAAATGTACTCTCTCCATGTAAAGAACCCCCCTTTTCATTCATTTATTTGTATATTAATCAATTATTTGTTTAAACTCTGTCATGGTCCTGGCACTGTGCAAAATGCTCAGCACACAGCAGTTTGAAAGAGAAAATCTTTGCCCTTAAAGAGTTTGCAGTTTAATGATGGAAAAATGGGAGAGATTAATGAAACTAAATAGGCAGTTGTTCTCAAAGGGTGGTTCCAGTACCAATAGCATCTGTATCATTCTGTATCTTGGGGAGCCTGTTAAAAATGCAATTCATTGAGCCCACCCTGAATCTGTTGAACCAGAAACTCTGGGTTGGGACCCAGAAGTCTTTGTTTTAACAAGCCCTCTGGTTGACTCTGATGCCCACCCAAGTCTGAGGACCACTGAGCTGTAAAACAGTAAGACATAATTGTTGGGTGATACAGGAGGACATGTGAAAAGGGTTAACCGAGTCTTGTGGGGGTCAGGGAAAGCTTCTCACAGAAGTTATTTCTATGTGGAGGATTGAAGGATTCATAGGAATTGGCTGGGTAAAGGAAAGGCAGAAACTAGATCAGGTACTGAATCAGGCTACAGGTGAAAACAAGCAGAGCGTATTCAGAATTCAGGAGCAGTTTAGGGAGACTGGAACTGCAATTGGTGGAGCGTGTGGAACTGTTGACATCTCTTATCAAAGAGCAGGCAAAGTCTACCATCCATCACGTCTGCAGACCACAGGAGAGTGAAAGCACCAGCTGCTGTCAGAGGTGACGGGTAGGGTTTTCACATGGGGAAGGTCAAGCAAGTCAGAATAAAGTGAGTGGGCAAAGAGGCTTTTTATCTGTCCTCTCATTCCTCCTTTCCCATTGGAATGAATGGCCATTTAGCTTTACCAAAAATATGCAGAATAATTCACAAGCTGCTATTTGAAAAATTGGCATCCTTGAGGTGAGGAAATTCTTTCAGGTCAAAATTTTCTATTGCCATAGAATAGACCTCATATACATAAGTCTGTAAAAGTCCTCAGAAATTATCTAATACTGTCCAGTGGTGCCAAAAACTGGCACATGATCAAAATCACCTAGACAGCTCTCTGTAAATATTTATATATATAAATATATAAATACACACACATACATACATCTATATATTGTCCAAGCCTATCAAGATCTCCTGCATCAGAATCTCTGGGGGCAGCATCTAGAATTTATTTTATTTTATTTGCTTTTTGTTTTATTACATTTAGGTTTCCTGGCCTATGACTCTCACTTAAGGGGTGGGAAAACTAAGGACTACATAGGTTCTGTAACTTGTCCTGACTCAGATAACGAGACAGAGACATAATCAGCTCCTGACTCCCTGTTGTTGAGAGCGAATGGACTTGAGAAATGGTGGAAATCAGTAGAAACTAGACACAGTTAGTGGCATAATTTGGAAAAGTATAACACTAAACATAAATTAAAGAAAACAAGGTCGCATTTCCCAATCTCCAAAATTTTACATTCATCATATATTGTCCTGTATCTTATACAGCTGTGAAGACTCATACCATTTTGTTATGAACCTTTTTGTAAAGTTGTTTCCTAAGACTATGTGATAACCAGAAGTTTCCCAATTCTACTTACATACTAGGACTGCAATTCCACAGGAAGGACCCAGTGTTCTGATAAACGATGGAAATAGTTATTCCATAAATCAGACGATAACCTCAAGCTATTGCTTTGAAGTCTCACTCATGTTTTCCAACTCATTTCCTAAGGAGAGAAAACCTGCCAAAGACCTCTAAGAAGATAAACAATATTTGGCCTGTGGAAATCCGGAGTCTGAAGAAAATCAACTGATCAAATATCTTCTACCAGAAAATCATACAAAATCATTTAGTTTATGAAAGAGTTTCTTCTACCACAACCCTTTTAACAATAAGAAATTAATTAATATATTCTGTCTTCATTAGTAAAGTAAGAATAGACTAAAAAAGAAGTAACTATTAATTTCACCTAGGATAAAATTCTTTGACCGCTGATACCTTAAAGCAGATACTTTTTGGGCATTCTCAACTACCTAAAACCAGAGCAGGAAGCAGATTCTCCAACAGGAAAATCGTATTTAGGATTAACCAATTTATCTTATTCTTGGCGAGCTTTCTCTCCATCAGTTTAGGTCATCTAACCAGAGCAGGAAGCAGATTCTCCAACAGGAAAATCGTATTTAGGATTAACCAATTTATCTAATTCTTGGCAAGCTTTCTCTCCATCAGTTTAGGTCATCTGAGCATGATGGAGTGTGTTGAAGAGGCCGACCTGGGATTCTCCAGGGCAAACAGGGAGGTATGGTTACTGTACCTTGGCAAGTGTCCTAAGGTCTGAAGTACCCTTTATCAGTATGGATTAACTTCCTTGTGATTGGTTGTGGCTAAAGTTATTCATCCCCAGACTCCAGTTGCAGACATCCGCAATATGGTTTTCAGGTTCCCCAGTAACTTCAAAACTTATCTACACAGACCTCTGTGTCTGAATTTGTCAAGTAGATGTGATGATGCATCTTATAAGAGCACTTGTTCCAATGCTTCGGTTTAAAGACACTTTTTGTTCAGTTTTAGACAAAAATGAAAGTATTTTTGGTCAGTATTTAGCAATGAGTTATTCATAATGTTAGTTGTAAGGTAGTATTTCAAAAATGTATTTTTACCTAGTGATGAAACACCATAGAAACTGGGAATCATGTAATGTAGTATGTTGAGACCTTAATTTCTCTCATTTAATTGTCCCCTTCTACGCAGGTGTGAAATCCCTTGCCTCCTTGCAATGATCTCAGTTAGTCTTTGTGTGTGTGTGTTTAAAAATATTTAATAGAAAATATTTTTATATGTCAATTATAATAACATACTCTGTTGACATTAAAGGCAGCACCAAACCTTGAATTTTATGATATCATATTATTAAACCATAGAGTATATAATAATTCATTTTGCCATTTGCTTACTTTTTGGAATGCAGATTGTTTCTAATTTTCCCCCAATATAAATAATGCTGTGCATGAAGCATTCTTTTTTTTTTTTTAAAGATGACCGATAAGGGGATCTTAATCCTTGACTTGGTGTTGTCAGCACCATGCTCTCCCAAGTGAGCCATTGGCCAGCCCTGTGAAGTATTCTTATAACTAAATTTTGTGTGTGATTCTGATTATTTCCTCTTCACAACTCCGTGTGTGTGTGTGTGTTTCATAAATTTTTTTTCTAGGTTTTATTTACTTATTATTTAAATTGTATTTTAACATTTACTTTTACATATTTGTGGCATACAGTGTGTTCTTTTAATACATGCACACACTGCACAATGATTCACTTAAGGTAGATAACATGGTTTTTTGCCCATTAGTCCACCACTTCTTCTCCCTCCCCTCCTGGCCTGTAGCAACCATTATTCTACTACTCTCTACTTCTATAAGAACCATATATTTTTTTTTTAGATTCCACATCTGAATTAATCTTAAAGATTTTGGATGGTGTTCTAAGCAATACTGAATTTCAGTCTTGTAATTAAAAGAGAATATTTGAGTTCTGAAATCTCATACAATATATCAGTAGAGGTTGACACATTGTGCAAGCCACCCATGCTCCAAAATGTGAAAAATGTATATACATTAGCATGGCTTTATCTCTGTGACTTCTAAATAAATAAAATTTGCCTTATTGGCCACTTGAGGTCACCACTGTTCTCTCCAAACCAGGGAAAAAGGCAGCTTAAAGGCTTAGGAGTGAGGTGGCAGAAAAAGTATTTTTCCCTAACAGTGTTATTAAGAATAACATTGAGAAACTTAATGGGTTATTTTATATGGCAGATTCCCCTTCTATTTCCTTACCGATCTGTGACAAATGCAATGGGAATGCTTTAACCATTTTAAGATCCCGTTCATGTTCTTTTAAAATTTGTCTAATTTCCAATGATAAAAATACATTTTAAAGTTGCTTTACAACTCTAAGTTTTAAGTGTTTTCCCTTCCACAGTACAACTGAATCCTAATTTTCACTCTTAGAATTCTCTTTTTCAAAAATGAAAGTAATCATTAATCATCTCATTTCTCCAGTGTCTTAGATTGAATTTCCTAGGAACAGAATCTGTGAGAGGAGTTCAGGTGGAGCTACTTTATGGAGCAAGCACCTTCAAGAGAAGAGAGGGAGGGAAGTCAGGACAGGCCAGGAGCTAAGCAAGGATGTGGTCTCAGCTGGAGACCAGCTACAGCCTCACCCCATAGGGAGCAGAGCTCTGGAACTTAGATTGCACCTCACAGTGGGTTCTGCATTGAGACTAGTGCACCACCATTTTTATTTCTGGAGGTTGTAGGAGTAGAAGTAGGGGGTGGGATGGACCTAACCTCTCAGGTTGGGCAGGACTGACTTGAGGAGGGAAATTCTCCAGAAAATGGCATAGCTGTGAGCTGTGAAAAGCTGTCATCTCAGCAACTGGGGGCTGGTGCCACAGCCAGCGAAGTAGGTCAGGATGTGACAACAACACCAGCATCCACCCAGATATGCAGGATGCTTAGTTCTTGACTTTTGGGTTAAATAAAAAACCTAATTGATCAGTTTAATAGAGTATCTATGACAAAGTTACTTTTCTTCTTTTTAATTAGTTATGAATCAAAGTCAAAGAAGAGCTCACTTTATCCTAATAGAAGGGAGCTAGATTTGATTCCTGGTCCTTTCTGTAGTTAAAAAACAAAACAAAACAAAACAAAACAAAAAAACAGTAACTTGACGTTTCTAGGCCTAATTTCTTTCAATATGTAAGTAAAGTTATGGCAATTTTCAAACATACAGTAATTGGCAATTTGATTTCCTTAAATATAAAGAGATGTTATGTAAGAAATTATTATTGGTTCTGTGATTGGAACTGAGCCACTCCCACTTTATTTGTAACACAGAAGTTCAAAACAAGTGGGTACAGTAATTGGCAATTTGATTTCCTTAAATATAAAGAGATGTTATGTAAGAAATTATTATTTGTTCTGTGATTGGAACTGAGCCACTCCCACTTTATTTGTAACACAGAAGTTCAAAACAAGTGGGGCGGGAATAACTGGCAAAGAGGGAGCATTTTCACTCTGCGGGACACAATCTTGGTCCTTTGCATTTGAAATCACTTTTAACCCACCCAACACACCTGCTAGGTAGACATTGTGTTCCCCCTTTCTTCTAAGAGAAAATAGAGGGACAAAAACTTTGAATGACTCACCTAAAATTATGCAGCTACTATGAAGAGTCAGGATTTGAACACAAAGCTGAAATATTCCCCCTAGAATCGGGTGTCTTGCTCTATTTCAGTCTCTGAACAGTAACCACCTACCTATTTGGAAAAACTATTACAGTGAGAACATTTTTCCAGTTAATTCTTCATGGTGACAAGATGGTTTGCTAGGTAGGTACTTTTACACGTAGACAATAGTCTCATGGAAAGTCCCAGAGGAATTTAATGGTAAAGATTCTTTTAGATGTTCAGGCCATTCTTCTGGTTAATTATTATGTATCATTGGCCCAAACCCTATAAAAATTCCATTCTTCCACTGCTGTTTTTTTTAAAGACTGTACAACAGGGACCTGAAAAATTGTACTTTCAGATACTTGAAGAAGAGAAGAAAGTTGTTTCTATTTCCTTTAGTCCCTTTCACGTGGCATTCCCCACGTGGTTGATGATCTCTTTACATTTTCTCTGGGTTCTCAAAGCCAGGGAGTAAAAATGGGTTTATGTTTCTCTTAGTGCATGTGCCCAGCATGATTAAAAAGGAAGGCTTACTTCATGAGTGTAATAGCCTGCAAAGAATTATACTTTAAATTTAAACATTGCATATTGCTGCCATTTTACTTTATGACTCATTAAGAATACCAGGTCTATTATTTTCCACTTTTCATTGCCAGTCTTTCTCCTATTGCTTTTCTGCTGTGTATGCATTTTGCAATTGCTATATTTTACTTCTTGCATTCCTCATGCCTCTTTAATTACTCTTCCCAGGATTCTGCTAAGGGAAAGTAATGGAAAGGATTGGGGTGAAGATGGGGGCAGCAGAGAGGGTTTGGCTGTCTTTTTATACATCCTGTGGGAGGTACCTGGCCCCAATTGTTGGTGAATACTTGACTGATGTTTCATTAGAATGTAAGATACATAATGCCTCTTTCATTTTCAGCTTTGGGTCCTCGCACTTAATTCCAGGGCAACAGGAAACATCACACTTAAAAAATTTTGTCATAAATACAGGATTTTATTTAATTTCCTCCAAATCCATCTTGAGTTGGAAAAACTGAAACTCAGAAGTTTAAGTGACTTGCCCAAAAACACACAGATAAAGGTGGTAGAGCTGGTATTCTAGTTTAAGCTTGCCTGGCTTCAGGCATCGTACATGTTCAGCAACTGTGACTCTTTAGAGGCATAAGATTTCCCAGGCAGTGTCTTGGGAAACTTTTCTATGGATTTTAGTAGAATTTATTAGGGGAAACATCAGAGTGTCAAATATACAAAGACATCGAGGCCTGCCTCTATATTTTGGGGGGATAGGGCCAAGAGATAAGGTAAGGGCTCTTGACCCATGCATGTCCTACCCATCTTTTTGCTCCATACCTGGCTCTGTCCCACACCACGAGTAATCTCCTGCCATCCTTTGGGTCTGAGGTGGCCTCAGTAGGATGGATCTGGGGAAGGGGAATCTGCAAGCCCCAGCAGCAATCTCAGGACCATCCTGGCAGGAAACTTCAGGTCCTGAGTACCTAGAAAGAGGTCTAGAAAAATGGGGAACATGTGTTACAGATGGTCATGTACTGTTGCACCAAAGACTTCTCATCTGAAGGGGGAGTTGCGGCTGGCAGAGGAGCAGTGCAGGCTTGGACAGAGGCCCCAGTGCCTGAGACTAAAGAGAGTGTTAAATATGGCCTGTACAATCAATGCCTGTTTCAATAAATTAGCACAGGTTTATAATTAAGAAGCCATCCAAATCACAACCGTTAAACCTGAGCTGAGAATAATTTGCTTTTATGAAGGACACCGTACTGTATGAAACCACTTTCCTCTGTTTGCTAATGCAAATATGTGACCAGCGACAGCCACATCCGTAGGTTGTCAAGCTAAAGAGAGTGAGTGGTTAAAGAAAGGAAAAAGTAAAAATAAAAAAGCATCTAGAGCATTCTTTTCATCTTCTGGTTATTAACCTCTTTATTTAATTAAAATTTGCTGAACCACATTGTGCTGGTCACTGGAATTATGTAGGAAATAATGATAAAGATGATATTAATGGCAATAATATAAAGAAGACAACCTACTATGTACTAGACATCGAGCTCAGTTGCAGATACTGAGGTTACCTCTTAAAACAAGTAGACATAGTTCCTGCTTTTACAGAAACTTCCAGCCCTTAGGCATATAACAGACACGAGACAACGAATTGTACATGTTAATAATTACAGTATGGTGAGCAGTACTGAGAAAGTTTGCAGTGCTGTGAGAGTATATGTTATGGGCTGAAGTATATTCCTCCAAAATTCATTATGCTGGAGTCCTAACCTCCAGCACCTCAGAATGTGACTGCATTTGGAGATAGAGTCTTTAAAGAGATAATTAAGTTAAAATGAGGTCATTCGGGTGCTCCCTGAGCCAACATGACTGGTTATGACATCCCTAGCAAACTGATACAGTATGTAACAGGGACTCCATATCCAGTGAGGGGTGGCTAAAATAGGATATTTTGAAACCCAAAGAAATAAGTCTTTACTTGGACATCCAGAGGATTAAATAGGAGTGGGGTGGGAAAGATAGAATCCCTGGCAGAAAGTATAGGCAAAGCTCCTGAAATAAAAGAAATCTGAATCATGGACGAGCTGGGAAAAAAGTCAAGGAAGTTAAACCCAAATGATGAAGGGGTTGAATGGCCTTTAAGAGTTGTTTTGGTTGGTGCAGGCTGAAGGGAGCTGGGCCATAGTGGAAAATTCACTTCCCTAGCTCAGCCACCGGTCAGCGGTGTGAGCCTCAGCTTCCTTGTTCATTTGAGTGCATGCCTTATAAAGTTTTTGTGAGAATTAAAGTAAAAGCTTTGTTCTTTGTTCTTTTGTTTTGTATTAACAAAAAAGAAAAAAAGGAAAGAAAAAATAAAAAAGGTAGAGTGTGAAAATTTGGCTCAAAAGATACTCCTAGGTAGTTGGAAATTTTTGAAAAACTGACTGAACCCATCATTTTATTTACAAATAGTTGTAATGTCCTAATATTACTTTCACAAGAAAATTTAACATCAGACTTAGAATCCAGGGAGCCAGGCCTTGTTTTTATAGTGTATATTTATCTACACCTAGTGGCAGAATTCTGCATTGTTCTAGTATGCTGTTGAAAAATGCTTTGTTCATAAACTTCAAGTTATTCTCAAAATGGATTTATTTATCTGTTTATTCTACAACTATGTATTGAATCCATATTATGTCTCCAGCATTGTTTTTTGCATGGAACTCAACTAAACTGTGCTCTCCATCCTGATTTAATACATATGATATACAAATTCAATCATGTCAATAGCTACCATTTACTGAGAGCTTACCACATACTAAGCACTGGCCTAGGCAGTTTTTATGTGATGTCTCACTTTACTTTGACAATCAAGTGCAAAGTTGTTATTCTCTTCATCAAGTGAGAAAAACAAGGATTAGAGGGGTAAGGCAACTTGCCCAAACTGAGACAGCCAGTTAATTGCAGAACCACAGTTAAGTCCTAACCTGCCTGACTGTAAAGACCATGTTCACTCCACTCCACCATATAGCTTCTTAAACAACTCATTCATAAATTAATTTATTTAACACATATTAACCTGTTTAGTTTATATACTTATTTAAGATATATGTGTGTGTGACCTATTATATTCCAGAGACACTGGTAGGTAATATTCAAATATTAATTCACAAATATTTATTCAGTACCTACTATTTACCATAATACAATGGTTGGCAAAAAGATGTGCTCCCTGCTTTCAGTGTGTTTAGAGTCAAATAGGGTACAGGGGGCTGGCTGGTTAGCTCAGTTGGTTAGAGCACAGTACCATAACACCGAGGTCAAGCGTTTGGACCCCCGTGCCAGCCAGCAAACTGAACATTGGAAAAGGTTCCTACACATTTCTACTCCTTTACCTGCCTTGAAGCAGAGATCCACAATCTTGACTGAATGGTAAAAAGCAAGAGGAAATACAGTGACATCACTCTTGGTGTCATTATAGGAACATCCTAGGAGAGGAAGATGCCAAGGGGAAAGTGTCCACATGTTTAGCAGAATTTACTTTTAACAGTTGACTCATTCCATTATTAAAAGTCCCCAGCTCTCTGGTTCCTAAGATTAAAGATATGTGCACAACTAACTTCAGGGGTTGTTGCAATGAATAGATTCTTGGTAAAGACTCTGAGAACAAGATCTACTGAATGTGCAGACATGATCCTGCCTTTGGAATTGATTGACAGTTTCTGCCATTTTGGTCCAAAAATCTTGATATGGGTTTATCTTAAAGCACTCTTCCTGAACAGATTACCAAAACCAGGACGTGGTATTTACAGAACAGCATGTTGTCTTTCCTACTTTTCTTGTTCAAAACCCGAACTTCTTAATATGGCATTCCACTAATGACTTCTGGATAACTCCAGTCTGTAGACAAGATTTTAGGCTCTTTATGCCTGTTCTGACACTGCTGCCCTTTTCCTGGGAGCTCTTTCCCTTTATCATTTCCATTAGTTCTGAGTCAGCTCCCTATCTCATAACCCTAACTTAGTAGAGCAGATTTAGCTAGTTGTCCTCTGAATATTC
>NW_007728796.1:233204-237150 GCF_000696425.1 Galeopterus variegatus | reverse complement strand
TTTTTTTTTTTTTTTGTCTTTTTTCGTGACCGGCAACGGATTGCAACCCTCAGTGTTGTGCCCGTACCGGACCGGGACCGGCAACGGGATCGCAACCCTCTGTGTTGCGTCCGCACCTCGCTCAGCCAGTGAGCGGCCGGTCTGTATGTGGGATCCGAACCCTTGGCGGGAGCGCCGCCGAGCTCCCAAGTGGCGCACTGTAGCAGTGCGCCACTGGGCTGGCCCTATTTTGTTATCTTTCTTATGAGCCATCATGATTGCAGATGCCCGAGGACTACTGGATGGAGAAACTGGACAATTAATTAGGATCCTTTTATTATGCTCTCTCAAGTCCTTGATTTTAAGCGATGCAATCTTTCTGAGTTCTAGCTTGAAACTGGCAAACTGATATTCTTCTTCATTCTGTTGACCAAAGCAAGTCACAAGGATAACCCAGATTCAGTGATATGGGGCAATAGCCTCTTGATGGGAGGTTCACTGCAAAACACATGAAACAGGGAGGCATGAACAACCAGGGCTGTGCCTGCTAATCAAGCAATCTGCCACAGTAAGATAGCAAAAGGTGCCAAGGAAGCCTATAGAACATTCATATACTCCAGCCCAGGAAGTCTGGAGAACTTTCCCAGAGGATGCAATTTTGGGTCTTAATCCTGAATGGTAGTTGTCATTGAAAAAGTGAGAATGAAAGTCAGAGGAGGGGGAAAGAAATTGTTCACTTTCCTTTTGAACTGCTATCTTGTTATATGCCTAAAAAAATCTTAGGGTTTTTTTTTTTCTCTTTGACATGCAGAGGCATGGGAAAACATACCCTGGAAAAATGTAATTTTCGACTTTCACTGTGCATGGAAATGTCTTTTTTGACAGAGTTGTCCTTATTACTATGTTTTGAAGGACTAATGAACACATCTCCTGAAATAGCCCAGAGGGAATCATTTAGAATGAATGATGTGTGGATAGATGGCCGTCAATCAATCTGCCTAAAAAGCAATTCTCTGAATACCAGAGGATAGTGAGGAAAATTAGAAGGTAAGACTTTTAGGCCATTATGGTTTTTTTTTTTCTCAAATACTAAATGTGATGAGAGCGAGATAGAAGAAAATTCCAACTGTTGTTAACACATGGAGCTAAAGGACAAGTATGTAATACTGAAATTGATACAACCATTGGTCTAGATAAGCTTTCATGAAAGCATTTGATTCTCATCAATCTCTAATGATTCTTTAGGTTAGATGATATTCCACAATTTAAGATGATCTCAGTTTTCATAACTGCAAACAAAATATCAAATTTTGTTATAAGTTATGACATACTGTCCTCAAGCGACATTATTTTGTCATTTGTTTGGGATGAGAGCCATGAGTTTCTGAAGACCTATGTGCCATAATTGGAATATTTTCATAACTATAGGATGCTATTTTTCTTTTTAATAGTTTTTTTTTCTGAATTTCAGCATTCCACATCTAGAATTTCCTTTTTCTAACTATCCTCACCTATTTCCCTGGCAAACTACTAGTATTTATCTGAGATTTAACTCGAGTTTATTTTTTCCTGTATAAAGATTCTTTTGCATCTGCAACCCTTCCCCACCTCAGCTCGGCAGATCTGAACACTCTTTGTGTACAAGAACTAAAGTTGGTACTGGTCTCCAGTCTATATTTTAATAGCTGTTATCACAATGTATTGCAATGTCTGTCTTCATTATCAGACTGTGATTTCTTCAGGGGTAAAAGTCTGTGTTTTCTTAGTCTTTGTGTCCTTTCTCCCAATGATGATGACATAGGCGCTGTCCAATACATACTCATTAAAGTAAGCTTTGAAGAAACGAATGAATGGCTTTCAACTGCAGGTGAAGCTTTGAATGAGATGGCGTCTGTTTCCATACCAGAAATGTTAAAAGATAAAACTTAACTTACATTCCTTTTAATTATTTATTGTGTATAAAGTATTTTCACATGCCCTGTCATTCATTTGATATTTACAGCCCCGTTGAAAAAGTAAGAACACTTGGGTTCATGAGAGCTTGTGTAGGTACATGAAAATACAAACATTCATCTACAGTCACACATCCTCTATTGTACACTGTTGGGAAAAATAGCAACTAAATGGGATGGCAGTTCCACGAGAAATCTCTATACCATAAAGATTAGGTAACTTCTTTGCTTAATTGTCCTTGTGTATAAATAAGGGAGGTGGACAAGGTGACCCAAGTTCCTTTCGATTCTATCATGTGAAACCCACCCCCTCATC
The DNA here is from genome assembly GCF_000696425.1 of Galeopterus variegatus. NCBI lineage: Eukaryota > Metazoa > Chordata > Mammalia > Dermoptera > Cynocephalidae > Galeopterus > Galeopterus variegatus. The sequence goes on along the minus strand of NW_007728796.1, from coordinate 234,903 downwards.
TGCTCATGAAGAACTCTGCACATCATATCAGCTGACCACTAGGTGGCAGTGCAGCTTAACTCAGTACCCTGATCTGTAACCCCAGCATCTGAGGAAAGTTGCACCCAATGCGATTTCCCACAGTCAGATATTTTTGAGACATAGACATTTTATTATAGTTAAGAATTCACCACCTTCTTTTACAAATGTGACTTTCTTGATTTCCTTTCTGAACAGAATGTTTGGGGATGCCAAAATTCATATGTTGAAATTCTAATTCCAAGGTTATTACTCTAATACTGCCCGGTATTAGGAGGTGGGGCCTTTGGGGAGGTAATGAGGGGAATGTCTTCATGAATGGGATTTGTTTGCTCCTTCCACCATCTGAGGACACAGAGAGAAGTTAGCATTCTTTAACCAGGAACGTGTTCCTCACCAGAACCCAACCATGCTGGCTGCCATACCCAGCCTCCAGCACTGTGAGAAATAAATTCTGCCGTTTATGAGCCACTCAGTGTATGATATTTTGTTATAGCAGCCTAAATGGATTAAGACACATAGGATATGAAGCATCTTTTTATATGCTTAGTTGATATCTACACATCTACTTTAGTGAGATGTCTGTTAAGGTCTTTGGCCCATTTTTTAATTGGGTTGTTGGTTTTCTTACTGTTGTTGAGTTTTAAGAGCTCTTTGTATATTTTAGATAACAGTCTTTTTTCAGATGTGATTTTTGCAAATATTTTCTTTCAGTCGGTGGCTTGTCTTCTCATTCTCTTGACGTCTTTTGCAGAGCACATGGATATCCAGTTGTTTCAGCACCATTTGTTGAAAAGGTGATCTTTGCCTCATTATATTGCTTTGGCTCCTTTGTCAAAGATCAGTTGACAATATTTGCGTGGGCCTATTTGGGGACTCTGTTCTCATTCATTGATCCACTGGTTCATTCTTCATCAATACCACCCTGTCTTGATTACTGTAGCTTTATCCCCCAAACATTTAAATATCATATGCAGGCTGGCCAGTTAGCTCAGTTGGTTAGAGTGTAGTATACCACCAAGGTCAAGGGTTCGGATCCCTGTACCAGCCGTACGCCAATAAATAAATAAATATCATTTGCTCATGATTACAGTTTATCGTTTCTCGTTTTTTGATTTCCTTTCTCACCCTAGAAATTATTGATGAAAGTATTTTTAAAGCTATGCACTTATATATTTAAAAGGCTTTTTTCTTATTAATTGCTTGTGTTCTATTTGCTTGTGTCATTTTCTGAGATTTTCTGTGTGGCTTATTTTACAGTCAGTTTATGTGAGCATTCCATAAGTATAAATAATGTGTCTTATATTTGAGTAAACAATTATTTTATTAGGAGCTTACTGTTGTTAATTATGTTTGATAGCTTTTTATAAGTTCCTTTTATTGTTATTGCGTGCCAATTCTATCTTATATTTGAGTAAACAATTATTTTATTAGGAGCTTACTGTTGTTAATTATGTTTGATAGATTTTTATAAGTTCCTTTTATTGTTATTGCTTGCCAATTCTACTTCCTTAGTGGCAAGGTCCCAATGGGGATTGGATATCCATCCATCTTGAATATTAAACAGGGTAGATATTAATAAATAACCCTATTGCATACTCTCTTGCCCTGGACAGTGATTGATTTGGGGCTATAGCCCAGCACTGGACAAAGACATGAGGGCAAGTCTGCTGAGGTCATC
>NW_007728796.1:228636-232781 GCF_000696425.1 Galeopterus variegatus | reverse complement strand
AGACATGAGGGCAAGTCTGCTGAGGTCATCGTAAAAAGATTGTCTTTCGTTTATAAAGCAGCTCAGAAATGATTTTTCTCAGTCCACTGAATAGGATCTCATCTGCCTATGAATTCTGAAATGTAGCCACCATCTTGTGACAATGGGAGGAAACAATGGGACTCATCAGTGGCGGAGCACAAAGAAAGAACAGAGCCTCCTTCTTAATACCGTTTTCCAACCACTTCATTAATCCCAGACCTTCCTTGTCACAAGACATTTGGCAAATCAAGTTTCAATTCCCCTTTTTTACTCAAGACAAGTTCAGCTGAATTTTTGATTTCTTGGAATCAGAATATTCTATCTGGTACAAAAAAATGTGACCTAATTGAGAATCTGTAAATAACAGATTTGGCAGAATTTGGAATTGGCAGAATGTGATGATCTGAAGAAAGGTGAGGACCAGACTATTTCAAGGTTCAAAGTTGGTAATTTTGTTTCACTCTTGCAAAACGTTTGGTCACTGTGACATTTTCTGTGAATTGGGTTACAGACCATATATTATTTTAGGGAGAAATAAGTTGCTATTTCTTGCAGCTTTCAGTTTTGTTCTAGCATGAGGGTTGCTAGGTTTAGCAAAGAAAAACATAGGACACCCAACTAAATTTGAATTTCATATAAGTAATGACTACTACTTTTTAATTTTATTTATTTATTTATTTTTAGTATGAATCTGTCCCAAATATTGCATGGGAGATACTTATACTAAAAAAGTTTGTTTTCTTTCTGAGTTTCAAATTTAACTGGGCATCCTATAATTTTTTTTTTTTTTCTGGTGACTACTACTTTTTAATTTTATTTATTTATTTATTTTTAGTATGAATCTGTCCCAAATATTGTATGGGAGATACTTATACTAAAAGAGTTTGTTTTCTTTCTGAGTTTCAAATTTAACTGGGCATCCTATAATTTTTTTTTCTTTTTTTTTCTGGCAGTGCTAAGCAGAAGAAAGAGCCTAAGCTAAAGGAAGCATTATTTCTGGAAGCAAAGATGGAAGGAAACAAAGAGAGGTCCTTCTGCCCGTGGCTTGTAATCTAAAATCGACTGAGAGTCCCATAATATGAAGCATTACAGGACTGAAAACAAAGCAAAAACATTTTTCTATCACAAACTAAAAAGACAGGAGGAACAAATCCAATTAAACAGCTTCCACCTAACAACAGCATGGCATGTATTATATATAAACTGGGAGCAGACATTGTTCCTAGGAGTTATGCCTCTGTCTCTAAGGCTATAGGCTATTTTTCAAATGACCTCAAAGTAGAGAACATGAAACTGAGGGACAAAAGCCGGGCAGAGCACAGAAGCCAGCATCTAGGAAACAAAACTTCTCAAAGATTATAAATATTCCATTTTAGCTTTGCCTGTTGGACTTGAAGTCTACTGTGGAAGACACTGCCAATTATCTCTCAGTATTTCTTCTTCTTTTATTCCTCTGAGTAATAAAAGCCCTTAATTTTAAGTGCAGCCTTATGACTGAATTCCTCCCCTCTGATGGAATGTGTGTGCAATTTATGTGTCCAACTTCCACATCATCCTCTTTCCTTGGATGCAAGGATACAAGTGTTGATAGCAGCAGCCTCCAACCCTGACAACTCATCACTGCTTGGGAGAGTAACTAATGTATGATTGTCTTATTCTATCTACCACATCGAAATCACTTGTGTTGCAACAATTAGCTACTAAAGAAATTAGTGCCTGGATATTTATCATTATATATGCATATAAAAAAGGTGTCAATTGATTAGCAATTCAGGAAGTAAATGGCAAACAAATAGATATTGCAGCCTGGAGCCCTGCTGACCTTTGATGTGGCAAAGTATTTGGTAAAAGTATTGCCTGCGATAGCTTCAGGGATATTTACATTTAATAGGGATGCTTTTAAGATACAAGTGACTCTAAAGGTGAAAATTCCCAGTGTACAAAAAAAAAAACATAGATGTGAAGGCAAGATTCTAACATCTTCACAAAATCAACGAGGGGCTTCTAACTCTTCCTACAAATGAGGACAGTTTTATGTTTGATTTCCCTTGAGTAGCATCTATTTGAATTCCAAGGGGCTGGGATTTCGCAGCAGTTTTCTAGGATCAGAAAACCCTTTTATTTTAACAACTAATGGCAATGACCTCAGTTTGAATTGGTAAAGAACGAGATTTGAGAACAAACACTCGAGAATAACTACCATTTAGGATCCGTAATTGTTCTACTGAGCAAAATTTAGATGTGGCACCGTATGGCACTCTCCCTCTGCAAGTCCCATGCTTCCTCCCAGCAGAACTGGAAAACTCATCTTTGAAAAGTGAGGAACCACCATCAATATTTGCATTTTACCTTGGCATTTTGGCATTTACCTTGGAATTTCTTTTCACTCTCTTGTTATTCCAGTTTTCACTGTGATTATGGGCTGTTAATGCCATTATTTTGATATTTCAAAGGAAAGAATGTTCTATTGCTTTTTGGGGAATATTCAGCAATCCAAGTCTTCAATTAGTGTTTCTAAGCATACGCCAGTTTCTATTTTTCCTTTTCATTTTAAATTAGAAAACCCCTAATCAGTATTCCAAAATTACTTTTTTGTTTGTTTTAAGATTATTTTGACAGCAACTTTGTCGAAATTATTTAAATAATTAATCAGGAAACTATTTTCTCCTTCTAAATAAATCAAAATGTCTGTCCTTCTGAGATCAAATTTATGTCAGAAAATATGTGAAAACCAGCAAAGGATAGAATTACGTAAAGTTTGACGAAATCTTTTAAAGAGCTATTGAATAATTTTATATACTGGATGAATTTAGGTGCTGGATAGATTATTTTAAACACAATTCTAGATGCCTTTTACTGTAATACTATAGTTTTAAAAACAGGGAAGACAAACATTAAGTTTGATTCAGTTTAGTTTGTGATGTCAATTAATTCAAGAATTACAAATCTATACCTATATTTTATGCCATCTAACATAAAAAGGGAATTTAAGATATGCATATGGATTGCAACTTTCTGAAACTGATGGCCCAAGTCTTTGGAGTATCCAAGTATCTAGATAAAAGACAGCAAAAGTTGGGAGTCTTTGGCCATGTTTTCCAGGAGTGGGTACCACCAGGACTTTTATGGGAGCAGCAACAGTTACTGCTGATGATGTGATATGGATCTGTAGGGGGAACTCATTTGTCTTTTATTTATGCCATCAGTGCTTTTATTGAGAATGCTAATTTGTATATGTATATGACATGCTTTTTCAGTTTATGTTTAGCTAATAAACAAAGGACTAGTTTTGGTATAATGTAAAATGTAGCCAAAAAAACAAAAACGAAGAAACTTAGTGTACCTGGATGCATAACTATTGTGTAATCTTCAGGCATTAGTCATATTACTCGTATGCAAAATAAAAAGTTAGATTATTCCTATGGTCTGAAAGTAGTTTACTGAAGACAGCAGAGAGCATTGAATTCAGATAAACATATGTTAGAATTTCAGCTCTGCCACCTTTTCCACATGGTTCTTCTGTCTTTATTTCTTCATAAATAAGTTGGAGGTAGGAACATCAACCTTTCAGAATTGTGAGAGTTAAAGGAGTGAATAGAGGAAAAGCTCTGAGCACAGAGTGAAGCCTTGGCAGCTGTTAGCACTGCGGGTCTGATACTGTACGTGTGTCTACACTTGCCTTCACTGCACCCTGTCCTACCACCGCAATCGCGTGTCCGGATTCTTCACTTCAACTGGAAATTTGTTGTCTATGCAGGGCTAGGTGAAACCTATGGATCCATGAGTTGAAGAAAAGTAAAAATTAAAAACAAAACAAAACATTATAAAAAAAATAACTGGAGGAATACATTTTTGGGATGACACAGAATGAGATCTGTGTTTGGGGGAAGCACCTTTTATTTTCCTTTCTCAACTGTGTGTAGGGCAATAATCCATTCATTCATTCATCCATTCAATAAGCATTGACTAAGCTTTGACTGTGTGCCCTGTCCTGTGCCAGGTCCTTGTCCTCGTCCCCTGACCTACTTCCTTCCCAAGCCAGCTTAGCCTATAAATTTGTTTAATGAATTAAAGTGGTTAATATTTTGGTCCCAATTCTCATATAATTATGATTTTCTCATTTC
>NW_007728796.1:225578-227141 GCF_000696425.1 Galeopterus variegatus | reverse complement strand
AAAAGAGGACCTATGCAACTTTCTCATACGTTATTTATCCTGTGATATTTATGCACTATTATGCAGAAAAGCATAGGAAGGAGGAGACACACGTTCTGGTTCTAAGTTCATCAGTGATGTGTTATGAAAGGAGGAGTAACAGGTCTGGGCCTCAGTTTCCACACTTTGAATACTGAGAAATAAAAGTATCATCTTTCTCATGAGAGTATTATGAAAAATAAAATTAAATTGACATGTGATAGAACCTCAGTGATTATAAAGTGCTTTACAGGATATATTAGCAGTGACCATATCCTGCCAGAGCTAGGCGAGACCACCAAAGCTGGTCTGGATTTGAGCACTGGAAAGAGTAACAACTGGGAATGGATTTGGTTTACTGCTGAGTCAGCAAGCAAGCAATGCAAAGGATAAACATGTGACTAAGTATACTAGCATATGGGCCTGGCTCCTGGTCCCTTCATTCACCCTCACAGAGAGGTGTCTGAGCTACAAAGTCAGACGCATCATCCCTCACAGCTTGGGGGCCTGGGACACTTCTGGCAGTGTGATGGTCATCACTGGGTTGGATGCTGAAGTCACAGGGGCATGGCTGAGGCCCTTGGCCCTCCCCTAGCACCAGCTTGGGAGCCTCGAGGGTTTCCCGTCCTTCTAGGTTTTATAGGTGTTCTTTGGTGATGTTAGACCTTTACTGGTTAGTATCAGAACTTTTTCTCTGATCTGTGGGTTTTTTGTTTTTCCTTTCAGTTCTGTGTTGAATTATTTGCTATTCCCACTACTTAAACTCTGCACTGAAACTAATTTGTTTGTCTTTTGGTTACTTCTAAAATGGGGGAACTTTCTGTTGACCAACACTCGAGCCCTGTGGTTGAGCTATCAGTTTTTACTGCTGATTCTCTGGGGAAGGCTTTTTGTGCAACTCAGGTTTTAATTGTTGACCTTGTAAGCACTTCCAGGTCTTTTGAGATCTGGTACACCTGGGTTGTGTGTAAACTCTGGTCTGGGCTTGAGTCTTTTCAGAAAACTGCACCCCTTGCCATTCTATATTACTGAGCAGACTGCACTGAGTGGGCCAGTGCTGATTGGAGGGAGATCAGCTGTCCTTGCTGTGCCCCAGTGTTCCCCCAGCAGGCCCATCTCCCCCACCACCCACACTGCAAACACTTCCCATGGGACGGGCTGTGTGCTGGTCCCTTGCAATGACTCACTGGCCTCTGAGTGGCTCCTTGCTCCTATGTGGGTTTACAGAAACCCTGTTAGTGGTCTAGCTAGCCTGGCAGCCACCAAGACTCTCTTCTCCCCTAAAGTCTCCAAGCAACTTCATACAAAGGGCACAGCAGTGGCTTTTGCCAGCTCGTGTTCCATGTGCTCACCAGGGCCAGTCTTGAAATGGTCAGTGCTCAAAACAGTCACAGCAGTCCCTTCTTTTTCTCTTTGTGGCTTCTCCCACCTTCATGAACTCTGTAGGTCTCTTTTCCTCTTCCCCCGAGCTCTAGAGGCTCCAGGTTGGCAGTCATTGCTTTTCAATAGTTGTAAATCAGTTGATTGTGGGAGAGGGTTACACTC
>NW_007728796.1:223399-224706 GCF_000696425.1 Galeopterus variegatus | reverse complement strand
TACCTAGACTATGTATGTGTGTTCTTTAAGACAAGGCAAATGAGAAGCACCTATAATGCACACTCAGATTCTCTTCTGAAACCCTGCAAGTTAGAATCACTGTCCATTTACAAAGAATGTTGTGCAACTTGTACCTCCATGGGAAAATGTTTCTACTTCTGGGCAATGCATTCTACAACTTAGTTATGTGACAATCTGAAGTTTTGATAAGAGCCTAATGAGACACAGGAGATCATTGCACTGGGAAATGCCTAGAAATTGGATGAAAATAACATAGGTAGAACAGTGAATGACATATATTCAAAGTAATTCTAGTAAAACCATAAGAAAAAGAAAATATTTGGAGGAAGTATGGACAAGGAAAAACAGCAACAAGAAAAGCATAATAGAAACTGTTGGTATTAAACCCTCATTTTNACAAGGAAAAACAGCAACAAGAAAAGCATAATAGAAACTGTTGGTATTAAACCCTCATTTTAAGATAAAAGACCTTGATAGCAACATGAAAAAGATAATCTATTTTTAAGTGACTGTTAAAACAAAAAGAAAAGAAAAAAATTATTTTTCTGTTTATACAAGTGCCAGCAATCCATGATTAATGTGCATTAATATTCTGTTGAACATTAATGTCTTTGACTAAAGTTCAACATTTTGTGACTTTTGCCGGCTAGACATCAGAAATTTCTCAAGAATCAATGGAGTTCCAGTCAAGATGGCAAATACAAAGTCCCCAGCATCACTGTCCCAGAAATCAACCAATTTACATCTATATAAAAAAGCAATAACAGACAAGCTGGGGATGCTAGAGCTCAGGGGAAGAGGAGGAGAGACCTACGGAGTGTAGGAAGGTGGGAGAAGCCACGATGAGAGAAAGAAAAAACTGCTCTGACCATTTTGTGCCATGGACACTTTAAGGCTGGAACTGCTGAGCACATGGAGAAGGAGCTGGTAAAAGCCGCAGCTGTGCTCTTCAGATGAAGTTGCTTGGAGGTGGCAGGGGAGAAGAGGGCCTTGGTGGTCCCCAGGCCAGTAAGACCACTGATAGAGTTCCTGTGGACCCACATAGGAGCAAGGAGCCAAAACAACTGAAAAAATGGAGCCACTCAGAGACCGGTGAGTCATCACAAGGGAATAGTGCATGGCCCATCCCACAGGAAGTGTTTGCAGCATGGGCAGTGGGAGAGATGGGCCCACTAGGGGAACACTGGGGCACAGCAAGGACAGCTGATCTGCTCCTAAATCAGCCCAGGACCACTCAGAGGAGACTGGTCAGGAATATAGAATTGCATGGGGTGCAATTTGATGAA
>NW_007728796.1:219081-221536 GCF_000696425.1 Galeopterus variegatus | reverse complement strand
CCCTCGGCAGGAGCGCCGCCGCGCTCCCAAGCAGCACACTGTAGCAGTGTGCCACTGGGCCGGCCCTGATTCAATAAAAATTTAAAAAATAAAGTAAAATAAAACTGTGGGGAAATCTGAAAAAGATCAGTACTATGTATCAATGTCAAAAGCCTGGGTTGTAATATTATGCCATAGTGTTGCAAAATGTTACCTTTTGGGGAAAGTTGGCAAAATGTACAAAGGATCTCTATAATATTTCTTACAGCTGTGTTACAATTACCTCAATAAAAATTTCAATTAAAAAAAAAGAAATTTCTCAAGAATCTACAAGTGTTTCCAACTCCAGTGTTTATTGGGTTTTTTGTAATATGGATGGATACTGCAGAAATAAGCATTGAGTTATATTTAGTGATAGAAATACTTTATAATATAGAGAGACTGCCTTATGATTTTGCTCCATGAATTCCCTGAAGACCTGAACTATCTGTAATAAGAAGGCAGATAAATGCGTGGTCATGCAGATTCAAAACAACTATTTTTCACAAGGAAATATACTCATATATCTTTGCAATGCTGGGGATGAGGAGACAACACAAGTCTAGTTATGCCTTATATTTTACATTCAAAAAGCTGAGTTCTAACTGCAGTATGTTTATTTNTCAGAGGAGACTGGTCAGGAATATAGAATTGCATGGGGTGCAATTTGATGAAAAGACTCAGACCCAAATCAGAGTTACTATACAACCCAGGAGCACCAAGTTTCTAGAGAGCCAGAAGTACCTATAAAGTCAACCATTATAAACTATGCTGCACAAAAAGCCTTCCCTAGGGAAACAGAAGCAAAGCAGCAATTTAGCTAAACCACAGAGCTCAAGTACTGGTCCCAACAGGAAGTTCCCCCACTTTAGAAGTAAGCAAAGGACACAAAAAAATTAGTTCCAGCTCAGACACACCTCCAGTGCCTTGGGGGCTGCCAGGGGACCCAAGGCATGGATCTGAGGACCAGAACACCCCCCAACAACCAGGCACACTGCACCAGCACCTCGGGGCCCACCTGGGGACCCAAGGCATGGAGACAGTGACTGGACTACCCCCTCTCATTAACCAGGCACACTGCACCAGCACCACGGGGCCTTCCCAGGGACTCAAGNAATATTATGCCATAGTGTTGCAAAATGTTACCTTTTGGGGAAAGTTGGCAAAATGTACAAAAGATCTCTATAATATTTCTTACAGCTGTGTTACAATTACCTCAATAAAAATTTCAATTAAAAAGAAAGAAATTTCTCAAGAATCTACAAGTGTTTTCAACTCCAGTGTTTATTGGGTTTTTTGTAATATGGATGGATACTGCAGAAATAAGCATTGAGTTATATTTAGTGATAGAAATACTTTATAATATAGAGAGACTGCCTTATGATTTTGCTCCATGAATTCCCTGAAGACCTGAACTATCTGTAATAAGAAGGCAGATAAAATGCGTGGTCATGCAGATTCAAAACAACTATTTTTCACAAGGAAATATACTCATATATCTTTGCAATGCTGGGGATGAGGAGACAACACAATTCTAGTTATGCCTTATATTTTACATTCAAAAAGCTGAGTTCTAACTGCAGTATGTTTATTTAAAGATAATGTTGAAGTAAATATTTTCAATTCTGTAGGTTTAGCCACATCATCATCTTAAGCTACATCTTCTACATGGAGCTAATATAAACATTTCCCCTTTCCAATGAGAATGGTAAGTGCTGAGGTGACATAAAGGCCAAGTATCAGTGGTATCACTAATGTGACTCTTTGGGGGTCATTCAGTTATATAAATATGGCTGGATGTTCTGAAAACCAGCAGGCCAGGATCGCCTAAGAATTTGTGTGTGCTGTCTATCCTCCATAAAAATCTTGGCTGAATATTATTCATACAGTAAGTTTGTAAAGATACAGGAGGGCTATGTAGAAAATTTGTCCTTGTCTAAAGTAGGCATAATTCCTTTACTGCCTGGGTCAGGAATCCCCAGTGCTTTTGTGGGTTTAAAGCATATACTTTTAATTCTTTGTTATGATAGTGTCTTAAAGGGAAAGCTCTTCAGGGCACAGGTGTTCTTCATGAAGAAAACACAGCAATGTAATTAAATCTATCCACTTCTTTATTTTGCTGTCTTTTTCCCTAAGTGGAAAAATGCCTTGCTTCCCCTACCCTCATCTTGCTTTTCTCTTCTATTCCTAAAATTCATGACCAAGAATGAAAAAAGCACCACTTTACCTGTCTCAGAAGATAAGATAGGTCCATATTACCTATTATGGAATTGGGCTGAATGAAATTCCAAGCATGCCTTCATGATTAGAGATGTAAAGTCACCTTAGGCTGAGGCCCACATACAATCAATAATCTGATCTGTCACAGAGACAGAGCAGTTTATCATTTTGGTAAAAACTTAGTGTTTCCAAAATAGTGTTTATAAATTATTGCATC
>NW_007728796.1:198832-218770 GCF_000696425.1 Galeopterus variegatus | reverse complement strand
CACAGCAATGTAATTAAATCTATCCACTTCTTTATTTTGCTGTCTTTTTCCCTAAGTGGAAAAATGCCTTGCTTCCCCTACCCTCATCTTGCTTTTCTCTTCTATTCCTAAAATTCATGACCAAGAATGAAAAAAGCACCACTTTACCTGTCTCAGAAGATAAGATAGGTCCATATTACCTATTATGGAATTGGGCTGAATGAAATTCCAAGCATGCCTTCATGATTAGAGATGTAAAGTCACCTTAGGCTGAGGCCCACATACAATCAATAATCTGATCTGTCACAGAGACAGAGCAGTTTATCATTTTGGTAAAAACTTAGTGTTTCCAAAATAGTGTTTATAAATTATTGCATCTTCTTTGTGGGTACTGATTACTTGGCATAAACACATGTCTCCATAACATAGCCAATTTAAATAATTTGCATGATTTGTTTCTTTTGTTTCTTATTTCTGAAACACATCGAAAATAAAATGTTACAATAACTCTTATAAACAGGAAAAAGCTAAAAGGGTATTATAGAGGACAACTTTATATGCAGAAAATTCTCAACAATTTTTCTTACCACTTAGATTTTATATTAACAGAAGCACACAAAGTTCATCGTTCTTTTCGTTCTTGGAGTGACAAGTATTGTTAACCATTCTGAACTGACTTCCAGGAAAACTTCCCAAGTTTATGGCTTTTCTCTCTCTTTCTTACGTTGGCTGCTGGTCAGTATGGGGATCCAAACCCTTGACCTTGGTGTTGTCAACACCTTTTCGTATTTTTGAGGGGGTGATGGAAAGTTGAAATATAAGCCCGCTTGATATTTTATGGATTGAATCTGAACAGAACAAAGCTCAGTTCTTTCAGTTGTACCTACCATTGACTTTCCCAGATTTGGACACACCCACATAGACATAAAAAAAAACAATTACACACAAAAAACAAAAAGAAATAAAGCCTACAGCAAACAGAAAGGAATTTCCCCTGTGGTATTAAATGTAGTCCAAGATTAGAGACATGCTGAAACTCATAAAGTATGTGTGAAATGAAGCTTGTGACAGGTACTTGAGTGAATGAGAAATTAAAATAATTAATTTTTGCAAGGAGGTTATAGAATTTAAGGAGATGAGGTACATTTGATGGAAGGTAGAAGGCCAAGGGTTCCCCACTGTGCAAGTCTGATTCTTAGTGTGCCCTTCTCCAGCCTGTGCTGGCCACCCTGCTGTTTCTTAAATATGCCCGAGCATACAACAGCTTTGGATTTTTAGCATTTGCTGTTCTCCATACTTCGAGCAGTCTTCTCCTACATATTCACATGGCTCACTCCATCACTTTGTTTAGATATCTGTTCAAATGTCACCTTATTAAATAAATTTTCTACCATCTTATTTAAATAGCATCTCCCCCATCAACCTCTCACCTTTTTCTTTGCTTTTTCTTTTTTCCCCCCATGATATTTATCACCACCTAAAAACACGTTTTGCTCACTGCTCTGTCTCCAGTGCCTAGAACAGTGCCTGGAACTCTATAGGGGCTGAATTTATAAATTTATACATGGTGAATAGACAAATAATTTGAACTGTTGTATCTATTATCCAGCAAAATCTTTTCAGTGTATCTCAAATATTACAATGATATTTACTGAGTATGTCTTTAGAACAAATGGAATAATATGGTTTTAAAGGATATTTAATCCAGGTTTAAAAAGTTTTTTCTGAAGATTTTTGTCTTCAAAAAGACAAGGATGTCTTTCTGTTTATTATATAGTCATTCCTGTTGAGGAATCCAAAGAGATTTCAGATTTAGAGGATTCTTGTAAATAAACTTTTCTATTTTAGTAATGCACTTCATTAGGTCCTTATAATGTGTCTTTGTTATCTTATTAAGATTGCCACTTCATTTTAGAATATAACTCTTATTTGGAGACCTACTGTGCTTTACAACCAATGGATGTCTCAAAGCAACTGTGCTGCACAGGATCCCTTCTGCCTGACACAGGTTTTGACAGACCAATCTTGTGTTGGTATTCCAACCTTCTTGAAATATTTGGTTGTAGATGACACCAGTTGCCATTTTGGGGGAACCTATCATTAGTTATGAACTCCCTAGAGTCACCCATAGAGCATAAAAAAAAAACCAAACAGTGACTAAGGTGTGAATCCCAGAAGCTTTATTGACCTCTTCTTATGTATTCACATTAAGGGAATATGTTTTGTGTTCTAAAGTGCAACTTAACGGTAGAAAGCTTTCACAAAATTTTAGATGAACTAAATCGTTCCTCACAAAAGCACCTTTCGTAAGCCCTCTGTTCTAACCAGTTTAGGTTACTATAACAAATTACCATAGACCAGATGACTTAAACAAACACTTATTTATCACAGTTCTGGAGTCAAGGTGCTGGTAGGCCCACATCCTGGTTTGTGATTGGCTGTCTTCTCATTGTATCCTCACATGGTGGAGAGGTGAGAGTAAGAGAGCAAGCTCTTACAGCTCTTCTCATAAGGGCACTAATCCCATTCATAGGGGCTCCACCTTTGTGACCTAATCACATCCCACACGCCCCATATCATAATACTGTCACCTTGGGGGTTAGGATTTCAACATCTACATTTGGGGGGGACTTAAACATTCCGTAACACCTTCCTAATTCAGACCTGTCTTATCACCATAACAACACACAACCCATAATAAGCAAAGGCAGATGCTATTAGGCAAAAAGCAGGAAGGCAAGTTGCTACTTTTATTTGAAACTCTTCTCCAGTGATCTTATGGGTTCTTTATGTCTTTGGACATACAGCACTGGTCAGCCAGCAATTGAAAGCTCCTATTTTGGTTAGAGAGTTCCCAAAGCAGCAGGATGTATCTCAAAGCCATGAAGGCCCATATAAGCCTTCAGTACTAACACAAAGGAGATCCATAAACTCTATAGCGTTATGAGGAATATGAAAACATCTAAAACTAAGCATACCCTAATCATGAAAAGAGATCATCAAGCATGTTATATTAGTTATGAGTTTGGGGATTCAAGGCACAGAGACTAACTAATATTTCTCAATGAATGGAGGTTTTTTTCCTAAGTTTACACATAAAAATCAGGATGAAGGAATTTCACCGAAATAAGGAGACAAGGAATGCCAGAGATTTGTGATAACTTTAATGCAGAACTGGAAAATGGTTCAACATACAAGTCATATCCACAAAAAAATTAATTTTGCATCATGTCCTTGCTCAGGTTCTTTCTGTCTCTCTTCCCATTGTTCTTAACGCTCGCCTTCCTAGGATAAGCCACACATAGTCATGATATATTACTGGATCTGATTTGCTGAAATTTGGTTAGAATTGTTGTATATATATTCATGGAAAATATTGGTGTATAATTTTTTTTATGGTAATGTCTTTGTCTGATTTTGGTATATATGTAATTGTGCTAATCTATCATAAATAAATAGTGTTTGCCCTAGAAATGTAAGGCTGGTTTAACTTTCAAAAAGCAATCAATTGAATTCACCATGTAACAAGCTAAAAAAGACAAACCAAATGAACATTTCAAATGATGCAAAAAAAAGCATTTGGAAAATATAACATCCAATTATGATAATATCTGTCAACAAACTAGGAATGGAAGGTAACTTTTTCAACCTGATAAAGGGCATGTGTAAAAAATATACAGCTAATATAATATTCTGTGGTGAAAGATTGAATGCTTTTCCCAAGATTGGAAAAAAGAAAAGGACCTCTAGTCTCACCAATTCTGTTCAGCATTGAAATGGAGGCTCTAGCTAGAGCAATCAGACAAAGAAAAAGAAACTAAAAACATTCAGGTTAGGAAGAAAAAAGTGAAAATTTATTTGAATTTTTTCTAGACAATTTAATGAAATCTACAAAAAAGATATTGGAACTTATAAGTGAGTTTAAAAAGATTGCAGGATAGAATATTTTAAAAATCAGTTATATTTCTTTATGCTAGCAACCAACAATCAAAAATTAAAATAAAAAACTTTATTGTTATGTACAATAACATGAAAAATATGAAATTATTAAGGAAAATTTTGAAAAAAAACACATAAAAAAACCTGTGCACTGTAAACTACCTAAAATTGCTAAGAGAAATTACTGAAGACCTAAATAGATTGTAATCTATACTATACCAATGGGTCTTTGGTCCTAGGGTTTTTTTATTTTTTTTGGTAGAAATTGAAATTCCAATTCTAAAATTCACATGGAAATGCAGATAATATAGAGACCAAATCTCTTTGAAAAAAAAAAAAAGAGAAAAAAGTGGGATTTTACCTGATTTCTAAACTTATAATAAAACTAATCAAGGCAATGTCGTATTGGTACAAAGATAAATATTATCTATTAAAAATAGATCAATAGAGATTCCAGAAACTAACCTACACATTTATGGACAAGTGATTTTTTTTTTTAAAGGTTATTCAAGGGAGAAAGAATAATCTTTTCAAGAAACGATGCTGGAATAATTGGATATGCATGTGCAAAATCAAAACAAAACACAAAATACAAAAACATCATCACACATAAAACAAAATCAATTTTAATTCATACTTTGAACTATATTAAAATTTGAGACAAAATTATTAATTTTAATATAAAATTTAAAACTACAAAACTTCTAGAAGAGAACGTAGGAGAAAATCTTTGTGACCTTTGGTTAAGCTAGTATTTATTAGACAGGACACCAAAAGCATGGCCCATAAAAGAACACATTGATACACTGGATTTCATCAAAATTAAAAAGTTATGCTTTTCATAAGACACTGTTAAGGGAATAAAAAGACAAGACCTGGTCTGGGAGAAAACATTTGCAAATCATAGATATAATCATGGGTAGGTCTTCAGAATATAAAAAGAACTCTTAAAATTTAGTAATAAAAGAAACAATCCAACTGAAAATGGACAAAAGATTTGAATAGATTATTCACCAATGAACATATACCAATATCATAAAAAACATATTAAAAGATGTTCATCATTATTAGTTACTTG
The DNA here is from genome assembly GCF_000696425.1 of Galeopterus variegatus. NCBI lineage: Eukaryota > Metazoa > Chordata > Mammalia > Dermoptera > Cynocephalidae > Galeopterus > Galeopterus variegatus. The sequence goes on along the minus strand of NW_007728796.1, from coordinate 213,774 downwards.
GGAAATACAAATAATAAAAAATAAAACCACAATGAGATAACATTATACACTAATTGTTGACAAGTTTATTGATGAGTAAGAACTGTCCTACACTCTGGTTAGGAATATAAAATAATGTAATCACTTTGGAAAACAGTTTGGGAATTTCCTAAACAGTTAAACATAAACTCAGCTATTCTACTTCTACTTCTTTACCCATATAAATGAAAGCATATATTCTTATGAAAACTTTGACGTGAAACGTTCATATCAGCTCTATTTGTAATGTCTAAAAACTGGAAACAATCCAAACATCCATCAGCAGATGAATGGATAAACAAACTGTTGTATATTTGTAAACTAGAATGCTAAGTCAACAATGAAAAGAAATTTATATTACAATATGGATGAGGTGATAGATTTGTTCAATGTCTTAATTGTGGTGGTGGTTCCATGGATATAAATATATACATATACACAAACACACGTATGTATATGTTAAAACTTATAAACTTGTGCACATTAAACATGTGCTATTGTTTTATGTCAAGTGTGTCCCTATAATACTGTTTTTTAAAAAAACAAAACCAAAACTCCACCGTAAGCACCATCTTCCACGTACTTGCATCTTTTGTTCCAGGCCACTGGTTGTGTGGATTGGTTGGCACTGGATCAAGGCTAACTGCTGGATCTATCAGCTGTGCACAGAGTGTGGGGATGTATCCATTTGTTGCCAGCCTGAAAACTTCTACTTAAGGAGTTGCCTTGGGCTGAAGGGAAGTGCTGCATTGCGGCCTTCTGCAGCTGAGCCTTTTCAGTACACCATCGAATATTAGAAAAAAATGCAGATGTCACCAAAAGTAGAGATGAAATTAGTGAAGCAGGTTTGAGACATTCCTTGCCACACATTCCTCCTCAGGCTAGTTTATCTGTCCAGTTCAACTCTGACCCTTTCAAATTTCCCCAGCACTTCCAATATGCAGTCAAGTTTCAAGGTGCAGAGTCTACATTCCAAAAATTAGCTGTTGGTGAGATTTTGGATTTTGTTTCGAAATATGGTGATACACTTTGTCAGCACCTTATTTTTATACAGTCCTTTGACAGCTGTTTAAGGCAATAAATTAGCATTCAAGAAAGTTTACAATTATTCACTAGAGGATAAAGAATGTAAGTTAACCACAAGCCTTAGCGTTGGCTGGTGAAGAGATGTCCGTGTTTCATTGCTGTGCAATACTCAGATTTCAGCTCTCTCTGTCTCACATGATTTAATTTTCCTTTCTTAAAAATGTTACTCACATTGAGTAATTATATATTTGTAATAGATGTTTAGTAGACTGATTTTAAGAAGGCATTAAGACAATTGCCAAGAGGATGTGTTAAACAAATTACAAAGTTGAGATTGTGTATTGTTCCTTCAGTACATATCTATCAAGCATTTCCCGTGTGCAGATGTTACATCAGGACTGAAGGAACAATAGTGAGCAAAAATCACCCTGTTTTTTGCCTTCATACAGCAGGGAATACAGAAAATGCGTTTAATTGGATGTGTAATTCATCCCAAACTTCAGCTACTGATTCTTTATTCTTCTGTCCCATACTAATTATCCTCAGTCAGTAAATACATACCTATATTACCAATGTTATGGAGCATCTAGGAATGAGAGGATTTTGGTATAATATCTTCTGTGAAGGTAAATTCCTCCTCCTCCTGCTCCCCCTCTTTTTACTTCTCCACTTTCTTTTTCTTTTTCTCTTTGTCCTCCTCCTTTTTATTTATTTATAATTTTTAGCTTTTAATTTTGAAATAATTTCAGATATCCAAAAATTCACAAAATCAGTGCAAAGCATTCCTATGTACCCTAACCCAGATTCCCCAAATGTTAACTTTTTACCACTATGTCTGGCTTTACCATTCTCTCTCTCTCCCGCTTCCTCCTCCTTCATAAATATGGCTATGGATGTAGATGCAAATATAGACACAAATATAACTATAGCTATATATTTTTTTCTGGAGAGCTTGAGAGCAAGTTGTAGACATGATACCCTTTATATCTGAATACATTGGTGTACATTTTAAGTTATTTAGCTAAACATTAATCCTCTCATTCCTATATGTTCCATAACATTAGTAATATAGGTCTGTATTTATTGAACAAAATCAGGAAACTGACATCAATTATACTACAGTGTAATCTAGAGGTCATATTTAGATGCAGTCATTTGTGCCACTGACGTTCTTAACCAATCCAGGATCACTTCTCTCTGTCTCCCTTTAATCTGGAAAAGAGACTCAGTTTTTTTTGGGTTTTTTTGCCTTCATAAGAGCAGAGAGAACTGTTTCTTTAAGTTTTATAGTAATATCTCCTCTTTTCACTTCTTCTTTTTTTTTTTTTAAAAAACAGATGACCGGTAAGGGGATCTTAACCCTTGGCTTGGTGTTGTCAGCACCACGCTCAGCCAGTGAGCGAACCGGCCATCCCTATATGGGATCCGAACCCAGGGCCTTGGTGTTATCAGCACCGCACTCTCCCGAGTGAGCCACGGGCCGGCCCCCATGATACCCTTTATATCTGAATACATTGGTGTACATTTTAAGTTATTTAGCTAAACATTAATCCTCTCATTCCTATATGTTCCATAACATTAGTAATATAGGTCTGTATTTATTGAACAAAATCAGGAAACTGACATCAATTACACTACAGTGTAATCTAGAGGTCATATTTAGATGCAGTCATTTGTGCCACTGACGTTCTTAACCAACCCAGGATCACTTCTCTCTGTCTCCCTTTAATCTGGAAAAGAGACTCAGTTTTTTGGGGTTTTTTTTGCCTTCATAACTTTGATATATATATATATAAATAGCACATACCAGCTCTTTTTTGCACTGTTTCTCAGTTTGGGTTTGTCTGATATTTATCATTAGATTCAGGTTACGCATTTTGAGCAAGAATACAACAGAAGTGATGTGTCTTCCCAGTGCATCATGATGTTCATATTTAGCTTTGTCCACTTGGTAAAGGCAGTGTCTACCAATTTTCTCCAATGTGAAGTTATCGCTTTTCCCCCTGTAATTAATAACCGTCTGTTGAGAGCTACTGTGAGATTATATAATCATCCTGTTTTTTGCTGTACTTGAACACACCAAATTGAATTTTCTGTTTCAAACAGCAGGTGGTGGTGCTGGGTTATTCTATAAAGTCCTAGTACTTAACAATAGATACTGCTGTGTTGCTGAAAGTAATATGTAATATATATTTTGGTTTCAGGACCATTTATATTACCCAGTTAAGATTTACTTTATATAGTAATACACATGATGAGGTCTTTTATTATTTGAAAAATATTATGTATTCATAAATCCTTTAGAAGAAAGAAAATGATATGTGTACATAATACATACCATGTAAATCAGCTAAACAGTTTAGTAATTTATACAATTATTTAGATAATTTAATATGCATTTTTGGTAAAATATGATTTAACATTGAGAATTAAATATGTACATCAAATATATTTATAATTATTATAAAATATAATAATGTTAACTGATAAGTACAAAAGAAATCTTCGTCATTGAGTAAGATAATGGGCAGAAAACTAAAACTTTTTTTTCATTCTCAATTAATTTCTAGTTGAGTACAATGATTATCTTTAATCACTTTCTACATTACTATTCCACTATCTCCAATGTCACTAAATGATTTATTTTGAGTGTTAGCTATATTTCGGTTTTTAATTGGTTCTTAGTAACACTTAAGGGATCGGTATCTTCCAGAATCTTTCATCCAGGGCTGGCTTTGGTTAAATGGTGTAATGGAATGAGGGAAAACAAGGGTATTGTATGCATTCTTTTAAAGCCAATGCCTTTACTGATGAGATCATATTCGAATGTTGTACTCCTCTAAACCATGCTTGTAATTATGATGCTAAATTATCTAAGCCAGTCCCAGGTCACAGAATGCAAAGGTAATATTTATAACCTTGAATGATAAATAGACAATACTAGGAAGCAGATGGCATCCCTAAAAATTTTAATGACTGTTCTGTAGTGCCTGTTCTATGGCAGATGGAATGGAGGAGTGTAGAGACAGGTGGCTGGGAACTGTTGGAATGAGGTAGAGTCAGGTGGTTGGCAGGAATTAGGGTCCTATGGAAGGAAGAGAGGTTAAAATGAAAACAGAGGTTAAAAAGGAATAGGGCGAGTTAGCAATGTCATTAAAAGTACTGCATATCGGAGACTACAGAGTGGAGATGTGGGGATCATTTACATTTTGTCTTGGGCCCAATCTATATAACTTCAACATTTTTATTGTGACCTCTATAAATTAGTACTGGGGTTTAGTGACAAGTTTACTACCAACTGTTCTGAATAATCATCCGAGTCTATAGTAAGGTTGACAATGAGTATAATCAATTCCTCCAAATGTCAGCTGTCTGCTCAAAGGGCTACTTTGAAAGAGAGTGCTTCACCAAACTAGGCCTTTTACCCCTGTTCTAGCTCCTTGCAGTTGTTAATTGTTTCAGAATAGAAAGCCACCCAACAGAGCAACAAAAACTTCAGCTTATCTTAAAATGAAAAATGAAGATAAAAGAGGCAGCACAGGTCTGGTAGGAGCAAAACATATTTGTACAGCTGAACGCCTATAAATACTGGGGCCCTCATTACAGAATAAAATGAAAAATTACAAATACTAAATTGAAGATGGTGCCTTTAGAGAAAATCTTCTGAGGCAGAAACATTGAGGCCAGCCTTACTTCTCGGCAGTCTGGACATGTTTCCGGGCCTTTCTGAGTTGAGAATAATGACCTAATAGAATTGCCAAAATCAAATGAGCTAAAGGCATTTCATAAACAGTTAAACCCTCTACAGCTATGGGGGTATCATCCTCTTTATCTCTGACTACTTAGTTCACAGGCAGTAGTGTGAAATGAAAAAAGAAAACCGGTCAAGATTTTGAGATACTCAGTAGGACAATGACACACACTTGCATCCTCTACTTTACTCCAGCCTTTCCAGAGAAATCCAAAACTCCTCCACACTGAAGACTTAATGAGCATTTGTTGAATAAATCACTGACTGAATGATGAATGAATGAATGAGTGAGTGAACAAATGATTGGATGGATAAATGAAAGGAAAGGCTCATATCCTACCTGCTGCTGTGATAAAATACCTCGGTTGGGCAAAACCTTGGAAGTGACTTGTTTCTGTTTTTTTTTTTGAAGACTTAAGATGATTAGCTATATGGTGGGATGAATGAGATTAATTAAGCTGGGTGGAATTTACCCGCAAGGATCTCCTGGAGGAAGCATCTTTTTGCAAAGCTTTGAAAGTAAGAAATGTATATTTATGAAAAGCAACAAAAAAGTTTCTGACTAGAAAACTGGGGCTTCAGGAGCCTAATAATTTTCCAATATCACAAAATCTTGAATACTACCCAAGATGTTAGAAATAGGATTCAAACCCAAAACCCTCTGATTTTATAACTGTGTTTTCCTACTCTATAGTTTTAAGGATCAAAATATTTTTTCCACTTTGTAAAATTATAAGTGGACAAAAAATCTCTTTATTTTAATCATTTCTCCTTTGAGAATATAAATGTTTTTTTTAATTATATGTAAATTTATAACAATTTTTACTGGAGTCAAAAAGGCAGTACATTTCCTGATGATGGCCATAAGACTAAATCCCAACACTACCACATTCATTGTGGCAAAATATGAGGACTCCACAACATACACACATACACACACATATTCATACATGCATATATATGTATATATTCATATACCTAGTCCTTTAAAAAAACAGAGCAATAAATACCAGAAATAAATTTTAAACATCATGTTTAGATGCTTGCTGACTCTATTACTTAAACACGTAATAGGCTAAAGTACATAAAAATTAACTGCAAAGTAGACCAATTTGTAAACTGAGCCAAAAACAATCAGGAACATTCTGGATGCATAGTTTCAATCCATGCTTATGTTCTTTTTTTGTTTTTTTGTTTTTTTCATGTCCTCTGAATTTTTATTAAACATGTATTCAAAGAAACAAGAAATGAGTGGAATCTACAGATAAGAGAAAATGAATTTATCAAATAATTACAAGCAGCTTTTCCTTAGTTTCTGCAGGGCACTATCATAGTCTTACAGTCCTGAGGTATCCTGCCTTAGACTTACTCAGAGAGAGAGAGAGAGAGAGTGTGTGTGTGTGTGTGTGTGCATGTGTGTGTGTATCTAAAGGTGTAGAGCAGAGACTTTTAAGATTCATCATCCCCTTTCCTTGACCTCAAAATACCGGGTTTCAGCCATCCTGATCTTCCTCTATGAATATATAAATCTTCTCTTCTTTTCCCCAGTCATTTCTGATAATTCCTCTACTTTGTACTAATAATGTGGTAGAAATTGAGGACACATATTTTAGATGCATCTAGATCTAGATCTATTTACATGTAACTTATAGTCACAAAAGTAACCCCAAATGGACTATGTGCCCAAATTACTGAGGTTCTATGCATCCATAGGAATAGACCAGATACAGGGATTCTAATTAGGAAAATAATATGATATTGTTTCTGGGCTCCTGGAAGCCCATTCAAAATATTAGATTTCTTTGGAAGGTCTTCATATTAATTTTTCATTTGAAGTTCCAAATTATTTTTGCAAAAATCAGTTTTAAGTGAAACCTTTAAAATATTTGCCCTTACTTACTTTTCAGGATTCAAGGATTGTGGATTTATACTATTGATTTAATTCCCAAATCCTAGCAGATGTCCCCCCAAAAAGGGGGAAAAAAGTGCATAAAACTCCATACCCAAAAGTGCCCATTAGTCAGCTGTGAGCATGCCAAGTTGTCAAGTGATATTACAGTTATGATCTTTAAAGCATTCAAAAAAATCTGGATAACTTTGTGTAAAAAGCTGGATTTTATGGATTTTGTCTGTGCCAAAGGAATTGTCCAACAGAAAGTACCCTGGTAAGCCTAATTATTACTCCACATATGGTACGTGGCATTGTAAGCTATTTTGGAGGTTTTGGAAAGGGAGGGTTATGAGTGACAACCACAGCAGGGCGTGCTGAGGGATTTTTACTCCAAGTCTATCATCCTCATGTTGGCAGAGCATCAAACACAGAATGCTGTTTTAGTAATTATTCTCTCATGTATTTATTTTAAGGGCAAATCATTTTGTTAAAATCTGCAGGGTGGAATTATGAAGGGAATGGTATAAAAGTCAATATAGCACATTTATATTCAGTGAGGAGTCTTCTTAAAAATATTGTGACTGGTGTTTACAAGGAGAGCTTTCATTTTATACTTTAAAATCATAACAGATTTTATGACATTTTAGGAAATAATGAAAAATCTGATTTAGAGTACAAGTTAAACATTAAAAAAAACTTTTATTCTTGTATTTGTAGGTGGTTGCACAAACAAAAATTGTTGGGAGAATGAACTCAGAGAAACAGGGAAGCAGTCATTTATCAGATTTGCCTCAAAGCTTTTAGTCTATTATGTTTGAAAGGTCCTCCAGAGAGAGAAGAGAAATTAAAGACATTAAACGAAGATGATTATGACTTCATGATGATGACTTCAATATACCAGTTCAAGGAGAACTATTTCAAAGTCAATTTTGTGGATGTCTCAATATGGCTTAAAATGAAATTCAGACATCTCCCCACCTCCATCCCTGAAGCATTTTAAAGGTCAGTTTCATCTATTGGTTAGTTGCAGAATCTTTTGCTCAGTGGTCATTAAAACAGTGGAGGGCATGCCTTAATGCCCCCGATGGGTGAAAGGTACTTATGCGTATTAACCAGCAATTTTATTTATATCCTCTACCAAGTTTTCTGGGATCTGAAAGGCCTTTGGCTCTACCTTCCAAGTCCACAAAAACTTAGCAGATTTATGGCACCACTTGTTTTTGCTCATTATGAATAAAACAAATAAGAACTTCATTCTCTAGCAAAATAAAGGGATTTGCCTCTCTGGTTTTTCTATTGTAAATACTAAAAACAGGATACACTACTTGAAGTTAAGGATTATCTTAACCAGGATAAAATAAATGGAAGCAAATAATTAATATTCCCAGTAAATCTGTATGACCAAGGCTAAAAGTAAACCATGTCGTCAGGATCTGGGGTAGTGTTTAGTTCTTTTGTAGTTACTTCAGACATTGTTTTCAGACAAAATCAGGTATACTTTACTTACATTTAAAAAATGAGGAAAACTAAATACAGGTTTTAAATTTTCATTTACTTACAACTTTAAGTAGAATGATTTATAAACCTCGGTGGGATATAACTTCTAAGGATTATAATGAAGTTTAAATGATTTTTGACATTTGTTTTTTCTCTTTGAGAATGAAAGACGGTTAATGGTCTTTAAATCTGGCCTCTTTGCTGCAATTGCCATTATGTCCAATAGGTGGCGCTTGTGTAATCTTTTTCTTTATCAGGGTGCAAAGGACCAGGGGAGCCAGAGGGACCAGAGTGAATTTTACAACTGTTTTTCTCCAACAAACTCCAGGTGGCCACGTCAGATATCTCCATTTCTGCAGTTCCTTTATGCTCAAACAACCCTTCAAATAAGAATTTAACTTGATTCTGTGGGGAAAACAAAGAAGAAACGTGCTTCCTGTCTTAGATTGGCTTAAATTTTGGAGTTCTTTATCCCAAGTTTATTTTATAATGTTCTTCTTCCCTTCTGATCTTTGACTAAAGTTCTAATTTTTTTTTTAGATAACATTGATCCTTTTGGAGTTGTCCTTCTTAATTAGAATGCATTGGCAACACATGAGTGTGTCTGGACTCTGTCTAAACAAATCTTTCTGACAGCCTAAACCCAGAGAGATAAATCTATCAGACAGCAGAAATCTTTTGAACTATGGACAAACAAGAGAAAGTTAGAGGCACTGAGGGAAAGGAAAACATGTGGAAGAGGTTGTGATGATGAGACAGGACTTAACAGATGACACAAAATCAAACAGGCAGGTTTTTCCCAGCAACTTCTGTAAAATCAAACAGGCAGGTTTTTTCCCAGCTCCCAATCTGTGCAATTGGAAAAAAATAATAAGTATGATCTAATGAAATCCAAGCCCTTTATTTTTACAGATGAGGAAAGTGAGTCCCAAGAAGATGAAGGGGTGTGTTCAGTGGAACACAACTGAATTTTTTTCCCACTTTTGGTGAAATAATGCAATGATCTGTAAAATGATGTGTTAAGTCACAAGTTACAGAAAGCAGAACCTCAGATAGTTTTGAAAATTGGAGTCTACTAAAAAATGATTTTTTTTAAGGCACATATTATTTTGGGCCATTATGTTGCCTTAGAAGTCCTCCCCTGCTCAGGGATAAATACGGTCATTCATTAACAATGTAAATTATAGATCTGTGCTATCCAATACAGTAGCCATTAACCACGTGTGACAAATTGAATTTTAAATTAATTAAAATTAAATAAAATTAAAAATTTAGTTCTCCATTGCACTAGCTACATATCAAGTGCTCAACAGCTACATATAGCTAGTGGCTACTCTACTGGACAGAGCACGTATAGAGTTTTCCATCACTGCTGAAAGTTCTTTTGGATAGCACTGTTATAGATCATTAACTGTAGATAGTACAAAAAAAGTACAAAACAAGGTCATCTACATAGTTTGATAGCGTAACCCAGTGTGTAATAGCTAAAAGCATTTGTTTCATAATTTACTTGGGTTCATAAGCAAATGTGCAACCAGCTATGGCACATTATCAGGTTAATGTCTTTGTATGCCCTTTTTTCCTCCCTTTCTCCTGCTTCTTCCTTCTCTATTACCTTTCACCTTCAAGAGTTCAATAAATCTTTGTGAGTACCTTATTTATTTCCTCTTGTGTGCGTTATTCAATTATATTTCGCAATGTCTGTTGAATGTTTACTGTGCAACACACATTGCACTAAGCAACTATAAAGGAAGATTCAGGTGCTGTGTGATCATGAAATGGGCAGGGGCGAACACATTTCCAGCATCCAATCAGAATAGGAGATGAACTCGTTGGACCATTTGAAGTAGCAAAAGCAAGTATTATTAGCATAATTGTGTAGATTAAAAGATGAGAGCTTATTCTGAGGGGTTAAGTGACTTGCCCAAAATAATACAGATGATAAAAATGGTATCCTCAGACTGGAATTCATGTTTTTAACTCCAGTGCATTTTCTAATCTTTCTATTACCGACCCCAGAGTAGAGATTGGTTTATCCCCGCTTTAATTTCTTCCTATATTTGCCAGGGAACCATCAAATAAGTTGTGCCTTGCATGCATTGATTTATAAAAGTCTAATTTTCAAAATTTCCTTGAATAAAGACAGAATTACATTTGTGTTTTTACATCAATTTCACTTTTGAGCTGAGCTAAGTTGTAGAAGGTCCTTGTGTTGAATTGATCCGTGCTGCTGGATGTTTTAATTAATACTTAGAACTCAGGGGTTGACAGAGCTTAAATGCAAATTAAATGAATGCTTTTTCTATAGATAGATATACATAAGATAGATCTTTATCAAGTGGCAGATGAATAAAATCACACTCTTTGCAGGCAATCAGTAGCATGCAAATTTCCAGTTTGGGCAATTCACAAGCCTTTCTACATAATGGCATGGCTTATTTAGGCACACCTAAATCCAGATGTTATCCTAACTCTAGGTCTTGTACATGTTTTCTGCTGATTTCTAAACAGCAGCCCTTGTTTGGAAGTTTGGCAGCACTACCCCATCAGTCAAGTGGCTTTAACCGAGCCAATTACTGCCTCTGCACTATAGTCTCTGTCTACAGTCCACTCACACACCACACGCCACTCAGTAGGGACACTTGAGAAGGCTAGTATATAGAAAATTTCCTCCCCCCACACAAATTATCAGTCAAATGTTAATTTTTATGTTCTGATGGAGTTTCAGATACCCTGTGCTACTTGCAATTCTTTTAGTCAGAAATTGTATTCAAGTGAGATGGTACTGCATTTATTTATGATATTAATCAAGCTGGAGATCACCCTTATCTTCATCAGTAGAAACTCCCAATAACGCTGACATGTTTTCTTATCCTAATCATCAAAATTACTGTACAGGATTTAATCTACTATATGAAAACCTTTTTGGAAACTTTTTTTCAGGTCTTCATGAAGCACTGTCATCTTTTCACTTTGTCATACTCTCCTGCCAAAACAAATAAAATAAAAACAAAACAAACATGCCAGCAAAAATTCTCCCTTTTCTACCTTTAGCGGCTCATATTCCTTCCTTTCCAATTCAATTTTAATTTGGAGAATCTACCACTCTGTATCTGCAATTTATTTGTTCCTCTCTTTCAAGGTTTTCCTCTAGTGTCTTATAATTCACAGGTTCTTACAACCAAAAGCACAATTCATGCATTTCAAATATGCTATTCTTGCATAATAAAAAAAGTTCAGGCATTGAATAACATATACTGTCCAGTGTAGTGAAACAAATGAATTTTTCAGAGGAAAACACTTCCTAGCTTTGTGGCTTTAGGCAAATAATTTAATTGTACTGGATTCCAATGTTTTCATCTAGAAAATTAGATGGAAAAAGTAAAGAAGAAACCTATATTACTTGTATTATATTCCTAGTTTTCTTCTAAAAGAGTCTAGTAATAAAAATATACTAGCTGGTAATATATTTTTGTGTGTTGGTTTTGACAGAGCATAAATCAAAGTATTATATTCTTGAATATGTAATCCCTAGTGAAAGTGATTTTGGAAAAAAAAAAAAAAAACTTTTGGTCAAAGATAAAACCTGTCATTTTCTTGAAGATTTTTATGACTATGGTAAAAAGAGTCTGCTAAAGCTAGATATTTTCCAAAATGAATAAATTCAGATACTAGCTACAAAAATAGGGGAAAATCCATATCTGTTCAACTGAAGAACAAATTCATATCATTAAAATGTATCCCAATCTATATTACATCGTATTAGAAAATACTACAATATTTTTAAATAATGCTCACCTAGAAACTGAATGTATACTTAAAATAGCATTTGTACATGTTTTAGCTGGAATCATTTGGATCACTTGCATTTGTTCTGTGGCTTGGGATTCTCTTCGTAGAGTGAACAAATACAGAGCAGACTTTCTGCAGGCCGAGCTTACAGCTCACGTGTCTCTCTCTCTCTCATAGCCACAATACATGTTGAAACTCATCGACTTCACATTTTAAAAAAGGTATTACCTTGATCACATTGAGATATGCACTCTTAGTTTTTAAAGAAAATTTTGCATACAATAGAAAAATTCTAAATGTGAGTTATTACTTTAAAAATATTTTATAAACCAAAGTAGCCAATACCAATATTTTAGAGACATTTATTCCAAAGAAAATTTACTCATGGTCTGTACACGGGCTAACTCAATCCCACAGTGGTATCACCTCAAGTCTCAGGTACTCCATGAAGTCTTATTGAATATATGTGCTCTCATTATGAATACTACTAGCACATGTTAGCCACTGTTACAGTGTTACAGTAGTCTTTGTCTTATTACGTATCTCTTTAATACATTTCTACTCTCCACAGAGAAAATGTGAGATCCTAAAGTTCATGATATATTTTATGTCTTTGACATCAGCAAAGTATCAACCAGACTATAATAATTCTCCCTCAAATATAAATTTAATCAAATTCCATTGAACAAAAATTACTCTGGACAAATTACTCTTGAACAAAAGAAACACCTTTTAAGTAGAAAAAAGAAACATTAACATAAATTATTTGTATTTGTTAATTGTGACTGCATGACTTTGTAGTCAGTTGGTATGTAATCATTATTTATTAACGCACCATCAAAGATATTTTCTTCCTTTTGGTTCTGTGATTGGCAAAATGCAATTTATAATTGCCATTCATTTATGATAGTAAAGTATTTATTTAAAACAAAAGAACCGTATAAGAATTTATCTTATTTGAAAATGACAACATAGTGTTACTAGATGATTATGTGAAAGCAAATGGTATCCATTAGTTTATAAAGTGACTTTAACTGGGAAGATGGTGAATTTTCCATCTACAGATAAATTCTGTGAATCTCAAATAGGATACTGAGAAAGCGAGCAAACTGTTTTTCTAGTATTATTTAAATAGCAAACATTTCTAAACTGCTCTGTCTCAAATTTAGGAGTATGGAGTCAATAACTTCTGAAGCTCCTTCTGAATAAAAACTATTAGAAATTAAAGGGAGACTGGGAAAATGTAATTTTGCTGCAGCTTGGACTTGTCCAGATTAAAACAGGGACAAACTTATGAATAAACTCTCCTTTGGCTAAAGGGTTAGTACTATTCTATGCTAAACACTTGTACATTTTTTTAAGAAAAAGGGGTTCCTTATAAAGAAAAATTAATTTTATTGAAGAGAATTTTTATTCATCATGCCATAATTATGATAAATTTCACTAATCTTACGTTTTCAGGTATCTTGACCTCAGAGCCTGTTTTTAAACATTTTTTCTTTTTATTTTTCTTAAAAAACTCTAACTTACCTAGAACGACTGATGATTGAATAATTTCCCAGCACGGCCAAAGGCCTTTTGAATGCCAAAAAACAAGCAAAGGATAGATGAATAAAATAACATTAGCAAATTCTTTTATTTACAAACATTAAAAAATAGAGACATTGTCTTTTATCTCTCTGAAAATTTATATCTTAAACATAAAATGAAGTCATGGAGACATGCCCATCTGTTTATTTTTTAAAATCCATGGTGTCAACAGTTTAGAAGTTTCCAGTAACAACCAGGAACGAAGGCATTCTTGTCGGATGTAGTCAAATCAAGGATTTCTGTCCAAATGTTAAAAACAAACAAAATTTTTGGCTTAATTTCCAGAAGAGTTTGGATCACACATTTAATTTTTATAATTTACAAACACCCCTTTAACTGATATATGTGTGCGTGTGTGTGTGTGTGTGTGTTTATATATTTTATATTAGGAGAAAACAAACAAAATTTTTGGCTTAATTTCCAGAAGAGTTTGGATCACACATTTAATTTTTATCATTTACAAACACCCCTTTAACTGATGTGTGTGTGTGTGTGTGTGTTTATATATTTTATATTAGGACAAAAGTATTAAGGAGACCCCATGTAGTTTGATAGCTGTGAAAGCTCTGAAGACACGAAGCACAACTAAGAAGCTGGTGGTGTTGACTGTGGATAGGCCACTAGCATTGGAGGAGGATATTAGGACTGGGAAGGTAACCTTTATCTGGGCATAATTTACTAAGACTGAGCTTTGAACACGACACTAGAGAACATTAAAGCATGCCTGGTTTCTCTTCGTACCCCTAGTCTATGCTCCACCCTTCTCTGTCCCCTCTAAGCCTTAGAAGGCTAATTTCTGCAAACTGCCTCACCGTGGCTCCCTCGCCAGCTGGCTTCTGCTTAGAATCAGCCTGTGGTCCTACTGGACTGAGCTACAAAAGTGAGAGGAGAGGAAGTTGAGCATTTCTCCCCCTCTCCCTCCTTTTATTAGAACCTTGTCCCTGGTGATCCAACCATCATATTCCTTTCTGCAGTAGAAAGCCGCCTTTGCACTTCTAATTCTCAAACGACACTGATGACACCACTTCTTCCTCTGGTCCCTTTCGGCCCATGGTTGGAAATGACTTTCTACTGTTGCTAGGCTCTGGGAGTCCCACCACCCCACGTTTCCTTCTTTTACTGTTCCCATACCTCAGGAAGCACTTTAATGCCTTTTCATTTGAACCATCTGGAGTGTGCTCTGTGTGCTGTCAGGACTCTAAACAATAAAATAACGGTATTCCGTTACAGTGGATATCTGTATGCATAAGAATGAAGTGGACCCTTATCTCACACCGCATACAAAAATCAACCCAAAATGGATTATAGACTTAAATTTAAGACCTGAAACTATAAAACCACTATAGGAAAAGAAGAGGGGGAGATCTCCACAATATT
>NW_007728796.1:190685-198614 GCF_000696425.1 Galeopterus variegatus | reverse complement strand
CATACAAAAATCAACCCAAAATGGATTATAGACTTAAACTTAAGACCTGAAACTATAAAACTGCTATAGGAAAGCAAGAGGAGGAAAGCTCCACAATGTTGGTCTGGACAATGATTTCTTGGATATGACTCCAAAAACACAGGGAACAAATGTGTGATTGTTTGAGGAGGTGGGATTAGCCATGTGGTTAAGACTGTGGATTTTGGATTTACAGATCTGGTATCAGGTCAATCCTTTTGCACTGACCAGCAGTGTGAATTTTTTTTTTTTCTGACCATTAAGGGGATCGCAACCCTCGGCACAGTGTGGTCTGCACCATGCTCAGCCAGTGAGCGAACTGGCCATCCCTATATAGGATCCAAACCCAAGGCATTGGCGCTACCAGCACCGCACTCTCCCGAGTGAGCCACAGGCCTGGCCCACCACTGTGACTTCTTTGAAGAAGTTACTTACAGTCTTTGAGCTTTGTTTCTCAAATATCAAATGTAGACAGTAGCAGCTTCCTCAAGCAGTCATTATAAAAATCATTACAATAATGCATTAAAAATGCCCACAACAGTACTGTGCCTACCCCATTGTAAGTAATTCAGAAAATCTTGGCGGCTTACTATATATTACCATTAGTCAAGGCCACTTAAAAACTGATTCCAACACCTCCTGGAGAAGGAGAGAATATAATGTCACCCCCCTTGTCACCATTTCCATTTTAGTACAAAGTGGCATGCGGAAAACCACCTGAAAGAGCTATTTTATAAAGCAAACGTTCCTCCTGGAAGATTCATTCACTCAACAGAGACCAACTTAGATAAGGTTTTGTCCCCATGCAAAGGAGAAGTCAGACTGCATTTTGTTGGAAAACAACAAAGAATGTTAAGCCATCACGTGGCATGATATGTTTAAAATAATCATTTTGGCTGCCATTTGGAGAAATCCTTGAAGGAGAGCAAGACCAGAAAGAGCGAGATCAGTTGGAAAACTTTCACAGTGACTGAGGCAAGAGATGGCGGAAGTGAGCCAGGAGAGTCTTGAACAGATTGGAATATGCTCTGGATGTAGAGCTGACAGATCTTCCTGTGGGAAGGGAAGCATGAGTATTCTAAGATATTCCCTCAGTTTTTAACTTGATCTATTAGACTAGATAATTATGCTACTTATCTATGAATCAATGAATTAAGTATTCTCTGGCCATGTTCACTTTGAGATCCTCACTAGACACCCAAAGAGAGCTGCCACGGAGGCAGTTGAACATATGGGTGTGTCATTTAGGAGAAAGGACAAGTTAGAAATAAAAACCTTAGAGTCATCTGCATATAGTTGGTATTTTAAAGTCCCTCGATTGACTGAGCTCAACAAAGAATAGAAGCAAGAAGGAAACCCCCAAAGTTCAGACATTTAAATGTTGAATAAACAAGAAAGAACCAGCAAAGGGACAGGAGACAAAGAGTGGCCAGGAAAGAGGAGAAAAACCAGAGGAGTGTGTGGTATCACAGAAACCTAGAAAGGCAAGTGTTTCTCAAGGTAGGAAATGGACAATAGTGTCAAACGCTCAGGAAAGGGAAATAAATGAGATAGTGTGTGATCGCGTTGAGTGCATTTCCTGACACATGGCAGGTACTCAATAAATGTCATTTACCTTCACATTTTGAGATAGTAGTATTTAATTTTTAAAAGTGTAGGCTTGGGAGTCAGTCTGCCTAAGCTCAGGTTCTTCCTCTGCCATTCCACAGCCATGTAACCATAGGCACATCACTTAAGTTCTTGGTACCTCGGTTCCTATATTTAAAAAAAAAAAAAAAAAGTGAAAATTAGTGTCTCTTTCATAGGGATGCAGCTAACACACTGCAATCAACCAGTAGAGTTAATTACTATTTCCTTTCCTATCTTTTTTAATGTTATGCATTTTAAAAAAGTTTACAATAATAAATATGAATTCCTTTTTAATTTCTGTAGTTTATACTTGGCTGAGTGACTTAGTACTAAATTAATTGTGTATCCATATCCACTGAGACTATGAACAAATCCTGCCCTTCTTTCATGTTGTGCACACATGTACTTTTTAGTTCTTTTTTTAAATTGACAATAACTATATATATTTTCAGGGTATAATGTGATGGTGTCATACATGTGTGCATTATGAAATAACTAAGACTATGAACAAATCCTGCCCTTCTTTCATGTTGTGCACACATGTACTTTTTAGTTCTTTTTTAAATTGACAATAACTATATATATTTTCAGGGTATAATGTGATGGTGTCATACATGTGTGCATTATGAAATAACTAAGTCAAGCTAATTAACACAGCCATCACCTCACCTGCTTATCACTTTTTATGATGAGAATGCTAAAAATAAACTATTTTAGTAATTTTTAAATGTATAGTACATTTCTACTAACTATTGTCACCATGCTGTGCAATAAATCACTAAAACTTATTTCTCCTGTCTAACTGAAGATTTGTACCCTTTGGCCGACATCTCTTTTTCCCCCATTACCCACCCCCTTACAGTCTGGTAAATACCATTTTACTCTCTACTTCTATGAGTTCAACTTTTTTTTAGATTCCATGTATAAGTGAGATTGTGTGGTATTTGTCTTTCTGTGCCTGGCATATTTCACTTAGCATAATGTCCTCCAGGTTCATCCATGTTGTCACTAATGATGAATTTCCTTCTTTTTTAAGGCAGTACAGTATTCTATTGTGTATACATACCACATATTCTTCTTCTGTTGATGGACACTTAGGTTGCTTTCATATCCCGTCTGTTGTGAATAATGCTACAATGAACATGGAAGTACAGATATCTCTTTGACATACTGCTTTTAATTCTTTTGGATATATACCCAGAAGTGGGATTGCTGGATCATGTGATTATTCTATTTTTAGTTTTTGAAGAAACTTCATGCCGTTTTCCATTATGGTTGTACTAATTTACATTCCCACCAACAGTGTATGAGGGTTCCATTTTCTCCACTACCTCACCAACACTTATTTTTCACTCTTGATAACAGCCATTCTAACAGGTGTGAGGTGATATCTCATTGTAGTTTTAATTTGCATTTCCTTGATGATTAGAGATATTGAGCATTTAAAACATACATCTGTTGTCCTTTCTTGTGCCTTCTTTTGAGAAATCTCTGTTGAGTTTTGTCTTAGTCTGTTTCTGCTGATATAGTAAAATACCATGGACTGAGTAGTTTATAAATAGTGGAAATCTATTTCTCACAGATCTGGACATCAAGCCACCATCAGGTTTGGTGCCTGGAGAAGGCTGCTCTTTGCTTCCAAGAGGTGCTTAGTTGCTGTGTCCTCACATGGCAGAAGGCAAGGGACAAAAGGGCCAAATGCTGTGGGAAGCCTCTTTTACGAGGGCCTTAATCTTAGTCTCGAGGGAGGAGCCTGCACAACTTCATCACCTCCTAAAGGCCCCACCTCTTAATGCTATCATGTGGGTGATTAAGAATCAACATATAAATTTTGTGGAACTTTCAGACAGGGTTCTTTATCCATGTTTTAAGTGGGTTGTTTTCTTGCTATTGAGTTGTTTGAATTCCTTATATATTTTGGATGTTAGCCTCCTATTAGGAATATGGTTTGCAGGGCCGACCCCGTGGCGCACTCGGGAGAGTGCAGCACTGGGAGCGCAGCGACGCTCCCACCGCAGGTTCGAATCCTATATAGGAATGGCCGGTGCGCTCACTGGCTGAGCGCGGTGCGGGCAACACCACACCACGGGTTGTTATCCCCTTACCGGTCACAAAAAAGACAAAAAAAAAAAAAAAAGAAATATGGTTTGCAAATTCTTTCAATCCATGAGTTGTCTCCTTACTCTGTTGTTTGCTTTGCTGTGAAGAAGCTTTTAAGTTTGATGCAATCCCTTTTGTCGATTTTCACTTTTCTTCCCTGTATTTTTGGAGTCATATCCAAGAAATCATTGTCCAGACAAATATTGTGGAGATCTCCCCCTCTTCTTTTCCTATAGTGGTTTTATAGTTTCAGGTCTTAAATTTAAGTCTATAATCCATTTTGGGTTGATTTTTGTATGCGGTGTGAGATAAGGGTCCACTTCATTCTTATGCATACAGATATCCACTGTAACGGAATACCGTTATTTTATTGTTTAGAGTCCTGACAGCACACAGAGCGCACTCCAGATGGTTCAAATGAAAAGGCATTAAAGTGCTTCCTGAGGTATGGGAACAGTAAAAGAAGGAAACGTGGGGTGGTGGGACTCCCAGAGCCTAGCAACAGTAGAAAGTCATTTCCAACCATGGGCCGAAAGGGACCAGAGGAAGAAGTGGTGTCATCAGTGTCGTTTGAGAATTAGAAGTGCAAAGGCGGCTTTCTACTGCAGAAAGGAATATGATGGTTGGATCACCAGGGACAAGGTTCTAATAAAAGGAGGGAGAGGGGGAGAAATGCTCAACTTCCTCTCCTCTCACTTTTGTAGCTCAGTCCAGTAGGACCACAGGCTGATTCTAAGCAGAAGCCAGCTGGCGAGGGAGCCACGGTGAGGCAGTTTGCAGAAATTAGCCTTCTAAGGCTTAGAGGGGACAGAGAAGGGTGGAGCATAGACTAGGGCTTCCTAGTCTTATTTTTCCACATCAAACACGTGTGCCTGCACACACACACACACACACACACACACACACACATGCACACCCTTATTTTTTTTTGTCTTTCAAAGAAAGTAAACTTCTTTGCCAGGGCTGGATATTATATGGACTCCGTCGGTATTTGTAGTTGGAAGGCAAAGACAACAATTTTGTTCAAAACGTAGTGACTATTCCATTTCTTCTTGGCTGGTCCTAAAACCGTTAGCAAAAACTCTTGACTGTAAAATGCAAGGTAGGTGTATATTTAATATGAATATTTAAAGAGAATTTATTGAAGAAAAAAACTTTTATTGACATCTTAATTTGAGGTCATTATAATTTCTGATCAGTCAGAGAATTTTTAATTTAAAAAATTCCATGACAAAGGAATGTCATCATTTACATATATAGTTATGATCAATAATTCCTTTACAAAGAACAATAATTTCGAACAAATGGTTTTGATTCACACTGAGAAGAAAGAACACAAAAAATATTGTGTTGACCACTTAACACAATGATAGATCTGCAATATGATACCCAAATTTTACTAAACTGGACATCAGAGTGATAAATCTATATAAAGATTCCATCTCATTTATGCTATGAAAGAAACACATTGTGATTTACAGTTTGAATAATAACTCTTTAAAATTGCCATAAATTTAGTTTATTACACAACTTGCTAATTTGGCAATGGTGAGTGCATTAATATGCTATTCCAAGTTAATCTTTTGCAAAACCATTTCCTTTTCATGCCCAAAGAAATCACAAAGGGAATATATTATCCTGTTTATTCCAAAGAAATCATGAATCAAGTTTCATTCTCCTTCTTGCCATGTAATACTTTGCTAATAGAAATGCTACCAGTAAGAAATTGGGAAGTTTGGTCCTGAAAGCAATTCAAATTGAAAACTGTGTTTGACATTACTTATATTTTTATTCCAACACTCCAAGTTGATCCCTTCACCTATATTCACTCAGGTACACCTTCAACAAGAAGTATTTTTGTTTGTTTTTAAAAACAAAGAACCAGATGCTATGGTGGAAATATGCAAATATTCAGGCAATAATAATTTTATGTGAACAATTTTCTCGTATGATTTATGAACTGACCTTGGTAAAAATCCCCAGGAAGTGTTTCAAGAACATCTTGAGCAATGAGAACAGCATTGTATGATATCTTCTATGATGACCATTATGAAAGATACCAGCTACTGCCATGTGTAGATTCCACTAATGTAATGATTTTTTAAAAATTATACCCAATGGTCGATCATTTTGCCTTATGTCCTAACCATTATAGCCATTGTACCTCTGACCTGCTTCTCTGCATTTCTCAAAAGTTTCTTTAATGAGATCAGTTTTAATGATTATCATACCATAATCAGTTATGATTCAAGTGTTTATTAGCTTCTGGATAATTTCCCCTCCCTTCCTTGGATACACTCTCAAATAGATTTGAGAGCATTGAGTAATGGTAGAATCAGGTATGGACCAAGCCCGATTAGATGTTTAAAAATTACAGTGCTACCTATTACATACGATTGATCTTCTTTTCAGGGAGTACACACAACTGAAAATACTCTCAAAATGAAATCATCTCCTTTATGACCCTGTAAACATGACTTAGTCTTTATGATTTGGAAACAAATATTACTTGTTCTTACTAACATATCTGGAAGGAATGAGATAAAAATTACTACTAAGTGTTACTTTCATAGCTCAAATTTATCAAATTGCTCAACCAGTCATCAAACAAGGCCTGGAGGACAAAGGGAAAAGAGAAAGGCCTTAGTATTTTGTTGGCAATGATGACAAAAGAGAAGCTCTTAGAGGAATGGTGAGGTTGGGGAGGTCAGGAGAGTGAGGGCAAAGTATGAGCAGAGTTGAGCATCTGACTGTCAAAGATTCTCTTCTTGAACATACTTTTGTCAGGCTCTTCTAAGTCTTTTTCTTGACTAGCCCTCATCTTTGGGCCCTGTCCTGAGGCATGCAAAGCCCAGTTTTAGCAAGAATTTTGCCAAGTCAATGTAGTAAGAATCCCCCACTCTCAAAATCTGATCAAATTCTTCACCTCCCACCATCTCCCAGGTGATACCTGATAACCCTGGCGCGCCTTCAGCAAGAATCCTGTTAGGCCATTTTAGCCAGAGCTCTCCCTGTCCTTGATGTCTCCTCTTAAGAATTTCCCATCCGCTAACACACTTCTCCCCCACTCCACCCCTACCTTCTCTTTGGCTATAAATCCCTACATGTCCGTGCTATATTCATAATTCATCTCAGTTGTATTTTGAAGTCTTTTTTTGCCCTGTTGCAATAGTTCCTAAATAAAATCCTTTTTTGCCTATTTAACTGCTATCCAGCTCTGTTTATTGCTGTTTCTTTTAACAGCCTCAACTATATTTCAAAAGAAAGTGGGACAATTATAATTCATAAACGAGTAAGGGTGAGAAGGTGGGAGAGGAACCAATACAGAGCAAAAGGACTATCTCTGCTCACCAGGGCTAGGGGTAGAGATACTCCAGTACGTCTGAGACACAGATGAGTGGAAACTTCCCAACCTTCTCCAATAAACGAGTAAGGGTGAGAAGGTGGGAGAGGAACCAATACAGAGCAAAAGGACTATCTCTGTTCACCAGGGCTAGGGGTAGAGATACTCCAGTACGTCTGAGACACAGATGAGTGGAAACTTCCCAACCTTCTCCTGATGAATGGGGTTTTTATTTTTACACATGCAGACTCTTTTTCCTTTGCTACGTTCTCTGTATCATACTTTCCAATTTGTTGGTCATTGGTCTTTGCTGTTTACTCTGCCACTTCATTTTACCATGTTCTTTATTTGTGTTGTTCTTCCAGTTATTAAAAATAATTCCTATTCTTGTGATGCAATCTCTTCCCGTCAGTCTGTAATACAGTTCATTAGAATTTGTCAGAACTCAAACTGATGTCATCTTCTTCCTTGTTCATAGTGAGTAACAAAAATGATCAACTTTGTGACTTTAATTTGTGAAGGCATCCTTTGAATGCTATTTTTCTTTCCCTTTTTACTTTTTTTTTTCTTTCTACATTACTCCTTTGACTCAGGATCTGTTCTTTCTCAACTTCAACATTGACTTCTCTGGTCACATTAGCTCAAAACATAACAGGCACCAACAAATTTTCTATAGCATCTGTCTTTAATTGCTTTTCTAGGTAATTTCTCCCATTTCTTCTTTCCTTCCAGTAAATTCTAATGAACTTCCCTCTTCTGTCTACTCTCCTGAGCAAGGGTTCCTTTTTCCAAAGAGATGACTTGTAACTGCCATAATGACTTTTTCTTGTTTTTTTTTT
>NW_007728796.1:188762-190350 GCF_000696425.1 Galeopterus variegatus | reverse complement strand
TTTCCTTCCAGTAAATTCTAATGAACTTCCCTCTTCTGTCTACTCTCCTGAGCAAGGGTTCCTTTTTCCAAAGAGATGACTTGTAACTGCCATAATGACTTTTTCTTGTTTTTTTTTTCCTACACTTTTTTTTTTTTTTGCTTTTTGTTTTGCCACCACCTGAAAAACATCTTAATTTAATTTGCTTTTTTTTTAAAGAAGACTTTTCATCCTTTGTTCCTTTCTCTTAATAGATTTTGGGTTTTCCCTACATTGTGCAGATGTTACCACTCAAGTTTTAAAGTTCTTTTATTGAGTTCTTGAAGCTAATCCAGCTGCATCTGTCTCTGCTCATTTTGATTTATTATTAAGATGTTTTCACAAATGTATTCTTCATACAAATTTTTTGTACCACTGTTGGGCTAGGGCTCAGACCCTTCAAACCCATTGTACAGACTGGGTCACTGACCCCTCACTTGCCAGGCTGGGTCACCAGACACCTCATGTGCCAGGCTGGGTCACAGACCCCTCACATATAGGTCATGAGCTAGGTAATTGGAAAAGATCCTGGGAGCCATTGACAGAGTTGACATGTTCATTCCAAAACAAGCTCAGTCCTCAGCTTCCTCAGCAGCAGCAGCTTACAGGAACCTTCAGCAGATCTGGCAGAAGCAGCGGTGGCCTCTTGGAGCATCTCAGGAGCCCTAGCAGCAACAGCTTACAGTAACAGTAGTGGCCTCTCCATCTCTCCCCCCACCCTGGGGCATCCCATGGGCAGGGGGTGCTATGGATCAGAGACATTCATCCTTGAGTCTGATAACGCAGGAACACATGGGTGTGAGTCAGACAACTCAGGATCACTTGGGCGCACATGTGCAATTACATTAATAACCAAGGAACATCTGGGTGTATGCGCACAGTTATCATTTACATCAAATGCTCGGCAAGATTCTGAACATCTGAGGGACCCTAACCACACGCTCTGCCTTGGTGTTATTTTTTTTTTTTTTTTAGAACAGGTTGCCTCTGTGTCCTATATATCCTAAATTTATTTCAAGTATTAATTACCCTGAAGCTTTTTTCCAATCTTTTTTTGGCTGTCCCTTACCATGTTATTTTGGTGCTTTTTGGTTTTTTAAAAATTATTATTATCTCCTCTGTCATGTTAGTACTTCAAATTAATATTCTCTTGCTATCGAGAGACATTTATTTTTTTGAATGCTTGTGTCCTTTCAAAATACATATGTTGAAATCCTAACCCCCAAAGATATGGTATTAGGAAGTAGGGTCTTTGGGAGGTGGAGGTCATAGGAGCAGAGCTCTCATGAATAGGATTAATGCTCTTATAAAAGAGGCCTCAGAAAGACCCCTCTCCCTTCCACCATGTGAGGACAGAGCTAGTAGTAGATGCCATCTATAAGCCAGAAAGTGAGCCTTCACCAGACACCAAATCTACTGGCACCTTGATCTTGGACTTCCCAGCCTCTAGAATTGTGAGAAATAAGTTTCTATTATCAATAAGCTACATAGTTGATGGCATTTTTTTAAAATATCAGCCTGAATTGACTAAGACACTTCCTATCCAAACTCCAAGTCTCTTCTGTAATGT
>NW_007728796.1:186988-188666 GCF_000696425.1 Galeopterus variegatus | reverse complement strand
TTTGTCAAGTAAACCTTGAGAGAAAGTAATCAAAAGAAATTAAAGCTTTAGAAATCATATGCAAGAAAGAGTACTGTATTATTTTATAAATGCACAGAAGTTGGTGAAGAAATTTCACAAGAAAAAATACATTTAGCTACTAGAGTTACATATTTATAGATACATGCTTTCAACCTTTATTGTCTCCTCATCCAATTTGTCTTGACGTTCTTTTCCATAACCCTCCTATTAGCTTGTTTCCTTTCTCTTAAAATCAATGCAAATGTTGCCATTTCTCCCCTTCTTCCCCATATGTTGTAAATATCTCTAAAATTGATATTGGAGAGGTATGGTTTGGGGGAAGAAATGGAGGCACATTGAGGGGCATTAAAAGCTTTAAGAATGTTCACAAAAAATTAATATCTACTTATTTTCACAGGGAAGGGAGAGAGATAATCTAATTTGAGATTCCTAGCAACTAGCTGCTAAATCATTAAATAAGTTTTGGTACATAGCAGTATGCAAAATAAATCGATTAGCTAGTGATTTTGGCATGTAATTTGAAGATGAACATCTGTAACTGAAAACAAAGTATGCTACTAAATCATAATTTAAAATTCCTTTAAAATACCTCACTAGAATCTTCTCATTTCTCCATTCCTCTTAAAAACCTTAATTATTTGCACAGTATGACGTACAATATGGAAATAAATGTTATGAGGAAAATCCAAACCAAGGAGGCAGCATGTGGAATGAATGTAGAATTTGGGGGCATATGGAGAATTAAGTTTGAACTTTGTATCTGCCACTTATTGTGTGACCTCAGATTAGTGCTAGAGTGACCGACTCCTGATTTTCTTGGAACTTCCATGGTTTTAAAACTGAAAGTCCTGCATCTAGGAAACCCTCTTTGTTTCAGGCAAACCAGGACAATTGTCTACCCTAAAAATTGACTTAGAATTTCTTTTTTTTTTTTTTCCTTTTTGTCTTTTTTCGTGTCCGGCAACAGATCGCAACCCTNAATATCAGCCTGAATTGAC
Source organism: Galeopterus variegatus (assembly GCF_000696425.1). Classification (NCBI taxonomy): domain Eukaryota; kingdom Metazoa; phylum Chordata; class Mammalia; order Dermoptera; family Cynocephalidae; genus Galeopterus; species Galeopterus variegatus. The sequence continues at coordinate 187,647 of NW_007728796.1, read as the reverse complement.
TAAGACACTTCCTATCCAAACTCCAAGTCTCTTCTGTAATGTCTAATATTTCAGAATGACTCTTGGCTATGTCACAGGGCCACTCATTTTCCACTCATTTCCTAATCACTGTGGGAACCAAACTGTCTACCTTACAACTCAAGGTGTAGTTCCTTGACCTGCACTATTAACATCACCTGGGAGCTTGTTAGAAATGCAGACACCCAAGTTGAACCACAGACCTTCTGAATTACAACTGGCATTTTAACAAGATCTCAAAGTAATATGGATTCACCGTAAAGGGTAAGAAGCACTGGTATACACATATATACAAACTGGAGGATACATGAGAATCCATCCCCTGAGTGAGCTGAAGTGTTCTGTAATCTGCACCCAAATCACATTGCCTCAAAGCCTCCAGCTTCTCTTGGAATCCATGTGTAGCTGTTCCTCTTGAAATATCTATACATGAATGATTGCTGTTCCTATGCTCTTTCTCCTAAGTCACATTTACCAAACACTCTCCTTCCCAGCGTGTGTTGTGATCACATAGATGAGCCTTTTTCCATACCCATGGACAAGATAAGACAATTATTTTACATCCCATTTTATTAACAGAAAAGCTGAAAAGAGAAATTGCATTTTATTTTTTTAGGGTTATCGTAGAATGAAGAAGTACT
>NW_007728796.1:184265-185690 GCF_000696425.1 Galeopterus variegatus | reverse complement strand
GCCCTTGACTTAGAATTTCTAAATATCAGACCTCTTACCCAAAATGTATATGCTTGAGATGAGGTTTAAATTTTTCTCTTTTTTATTTTTACATATACATATATAGTCTACCAGAGTGCCTATAACAGTTAATTCTCTAGCAGGATACACCATGAATGTAATAGGTAGATCATAGTTATAGAGGAAAGAAAAAATTATGGCAACCTGAGCAGCAGAATTTGCATTTTGAATACAAAGTTGCTAATACAAGTAGTTTCTCTAATAATTCCTGAAGTAAAATCAAATTTTAAGTGGAAAAGAAAATGTGACCTTTCCTGTAAGCTTTTTACCTCTAGTCTTTTTCACCACACTAGTCCTTCTATCACACTTCTGCCAAAGTTTTTTTTTTTCCTAAAACAAGAATGCATGCTTCTTAATTTCCTCCTTAAAGATCAAGGATTTGAGACATTTTGCAGTCTGGTAACCAAATTTTCAGTTTTCAAATGTCGACGGTCTTGGCAATGTAATTTAGTAAATGACTGAAGTGAGAGAAATTGATGTCATTTTCCACTGAATCTCAACAGAGGTTCATGGGAGGATGTTCTTTAAACCAAATAACAGAGACGTCTCCCTGATTCATTTCCTGATCTTAGTCAAGTTTTAACAAGAGGCTTTATGGAATGTAGAGACTCCTAATTTCCGTGGAAGGACTCTATGTACTCCATTATTCTTGCAGTCCTAAAATAAGCATGCACTGAACTCCTCTCTGTCAATAAATGAACATGACATTGTATGTATAAGATTACTATCCCTGCCCTTGAGGAACTCCTAATGTGAGGGGGAGTCAGGTGTGTGTAGTCAGATGGTTAAAATGCAATTTGATGCATGTTAAGTAGATCTCTCCACAGCACTGTAGAGGTAAAAATAAAGAATGACTATTTGCCTGAAGGAGTTAGGAAGGTTTTTAGAGCTTGTGATACTTGAGTAGAGTCTTAAAGGATGAGTTGGAATCCACCAAGCAGAACAGAGGCAGAAAGACATTCCTGCAAAGGAAAGAGTACATCCAAACAAACAAAAAAACATGATGAAGCCTGCCATCAATGGGGGAGAGCAATGCTGGCAGAATCTCAGCATCAAGATCAGAAATGAGTTTGGAGAGACTCTCATAACCTTATTTTATTACATTGAGGATGTTAGCCTCTATCTTCTGATGTTGGGGAAACATCAAAGTTCTTTAAGGAGGAAATTGAGAAGCTTGGGTTCTTGTTTTGAAAAAAATGACTTTGGCAGACGGGTGATGGGGTGTACTTTACTTCTGAATTAAAAAAAAAAATCCTAACTGCAAGAAAACTACAAAACCTAGTGACAAAATTGGTAACACAGGCAAGTTGCCTACATGAAATAAACTATAAGATAAAATTCAAATAAATTAAGAGATAACTTAGG
>NW_007728796.1:176778-183578 GCF_000696425.1 Galeopterus variegatus | reverse complement strand
TCTTTAAGGAGGAAATTGAGAAGCTTGGGTTCTTGTTTTGAAAAAAATGACTTTGGCAGACCGGTGATGGGGTGTACTTTACTTCTGAATTAAAAAAAAAAAAAAATCCTAACTGCAAGAAAACTACAAAACCTAGTGACAAAATTGGTAACACAGGCAAGTTGCCTACATGAAATAAACTATAAGATAAAATTCAAATAAATTAAGAGATAACTTAGGTTATACTGGTTCCAGAATTTACTAGTCTAGAAAGACTAGTAAAAAGCTCAGAGGGAAGGTTCTGTATTAATTAGGAGAGACAAAAAAACAACCAAAGCAAGCTAGTGGTTGTTGAGAAGGGGAGGAGAGCTGGGTTTAGATTAGCCATTTTCTATTGGACTCTTCTAACCATTGAATGTTGAAGGAGGAATGCTACAAGGTAGATTCACTTGGGCAACTGGTTGGATTGAGCTTTTCAGATAAAAGTTTACTAGCTTAAACTATCTCTGTTTAAGCTTTGCTGGCTTCTGGGAGCCAAAAAGGCTTTTGACCTGCAGGACACTGTGGGTGCATTTTGACTTTGAAAGCCTGGAATTTAAAATAAGAATACTGCTTTCAGAGAGAGAAAAATGGGTGAACTTAGAGTCTGTGCTCTTGAATTCCCAGAGGAAAGAAATGGATCCAGTAAGAATAGGATTTTGGTTGTTAAGGTGAGCTCCGGGTACAGAAATCTTTTGGTGATATAGTACACCGAAGTGGAATGTGCATTTGGAAGTTCAAACAGGCTGCTTTTAACTTAGAGGTAGGGCTGCTCTTTCACAGAGCATCTAATGCTTTCCAGGACCCTAAGCAATACTCAACATTTATCTTGGGTTAAATCTAAAGTCTTTGTAATTTAATAAAAGGATTGTCTCTTGGAGAATCAAGCCAGCAAATAGTACTATGGAAACTGGAATGCATGAAGAGAAAAGTGTGCCTTTGGGTGCTGGCAAAGCATAAAGAACCTAGATGAAATCTTTAAGTAAACAAAAGTAGAGCAATGGACAACAGCAAATTAGTAGATAAAAGTATTGTAAATGGAAAGGATTTACCAGAATCCTCTTTAAAACTTAGGCCTCAGGGCCAACTTAACGCACTGTAAATACTTGTAGGTTGTAAATAACCATTATAATGAAAGAAAAGTTGGCATAGCTAGACCAGTTTCAAGGGAAGTTAATGAAAGTGGACAAGAAACAACTGGTATTAGAAACTCTAAATGGGGGGAGCTAAAAGGATGAGGTTACGTGGGAAATAAAGCAAAATGCCATATATTGTTCTGTGAAGGAAACATTTTTCTTTTTAAATATCCTTAGATTTTAAAAACATAAATGCATGCTCATTGTAAAAAATGAAGCAATCTAAAAAAAAAAAAAAGCCAGTTAAAAATCTTTCCAGCTATACCCAGCCTCCTCCACTCCAATACTTCTGACAGTAACAGATTAACAACATCTTTTTTTCACAAACCATTATACAGATAAATTGTGTTTGTGTGGCAATATTTTTACAGACCAAGATATGACCATATTTTTCTGCAACTTTCTTTTTTCACTTTGCAGTGTATTATGGACAGCCCTTCAAATGAGTAGACAAAAAATTATTCCATCAGTTATGGGCACTCAGATTGTTCCCAATGTTTGCCATTATAAGCAATGGTGCAAACAAATAAAAATCTGGTACATATGTTTTTATATGTGGAGCTATCACTTCATAGAGTCAAAGAAAAGGCTTATAAAAGTCTAATTGCAATAGATATTGCCAGACTACTTTTCAAATGTTTCAGCTATTCACTCTCCCACTAGCAATGTGGTTAAAAAAAGTTTCCTCACGTAACTAAATCTGAATGTCACAGGCTTTTACAAAATTTTGCATATATGTTTAGTGAAATATATTATTGTTCTTTTAACTTGCATTTTCCCGAGTTTTGTGACTTTGAAGTGTGATTTAATCTTCCTTTTTTTTTTTTTGTCTTTTTGTCTTTTACCGTGTCCGGCAATGGATCGCAACCCTCAGTGTTGCCCCCGCACTGGACCGGGGACCGGCAACGGGACCGCAACCCTCGGCGCTGCTCCCGCGCCTCGCTCAGCCAGTGAGTGGGACCTGGTCCATATGTGGGATCCGAACCCTCGGGCGGGAGCGCCGCCGCGCTTCCCAAGCGGCACACTATCCAGTGTGCCACCGGGCCGGCCCCAAATCTTCTAAATAAATGTTTTCATCCTTCACATTGTCTCTCTTGTGAATTGCCTATCCAGCTCTTTTGCCAATATTTATACACTCTTTCCTTTTTAGTTGTTTTCGTCAATTTATAGGATGTCTTTAGGTATTCTGGAATCTAGGTTATCTCAATTTATTCGGATGTTATCTTGTAGTTTATTTCATGTAGGCAACTGTTGGAAAAATAGAATAGTTTGGTCAGGGCTCTCACCTTGGGTCCAGTTGGGTATAGTACAGCATTCTCTGTAAGCAAATTGTGTATGTGTGTGTGTGTGTGTGTGTGCATGCCAATGTATCCTTTTAGTTTTGTTGGCACTCTTATGTTCTTCAGAGAGAGAGGGGTATAGTACAGCATTCTCTGTAAGCAAATTGTGTATGTGTGTGTGTGTGTGTGTGTGCATGTCAATGTATCCTTTTAGTTTTGTTGGCACTCTTGTGTTCTTCAGAGAGAGAGGGATGTGTGTGTGTGTGTGTGCATGCCAATGTATCCTTTTAGTTTTGTTGGCACTCTTATGTTCTTCAGAGAGAGAGGGAGAGAGAGAGAGAGAGGAGTTTTAGTGAAGCAGGCAGGCAGGTGTCTGCTTCAGGCATCCACCCGTGCAGCCATGCTTTCCAACCTACGGCTTCCAAGGACCTTTTGGCCAGTTATCTAGCTCATAGACCTGTGTGAAGGGGTCTGGTGACCCAGCCTGTGTATGAAGGATTTGTGACCCAGTCTGTGAATGAGCTTGAAGGGTCTGAGAGCTCCAGACCCAGCCCTAGCTCGACAATAGGCCCAGTTGGTGCAGGATTACCAGCAGGTAAAAGAGCCTGACAACTGGTGAAGTTGTGGAGCTAGACAATTGGCATCACAGACAGGACAAGGAGCTCCAAAATTGGTGTAGTTGGGGCAGGATTAAGAGCGACAAAGGAATTTACCTGTGTTACCAATGTTATCACTAGGTATTATAGTTTTGTTGCAAATAGGTTATTTTCGCTTTAATTCAGAAGAAAAGTACACCTAAAAAAAAGTGCAAGTAAATATAAATATACACTTCAATTAATTAGCGCCAAGTACCCATCCAAGTAGTCACCTTTAGGTCAGAAAATAGACCACTACCAGCACCCCAAAAAAGCCCCCAGCCACAAAAAGGCCCCCAACCATGCCACCCGCAATTTGCTACCTCGCCTTACTCCTCAAAAGTAGCCACTTCCCTAACTTCTAACACTATGTATTTTTGCTATTTATGTATTTTTTTTATCGAACAATATACAGAAGGAATAATACAATGTCTATTCTTTTGTGTCTGGCTATTTGGGGCAACATTATATGTTTCAAATTCATAGTTATTGCATAAATCTAGTTACTCCATTTTCATTGTTTTATTTATCTATTCCATTGTTAAGTGACATGAAGATGGCTTTTAGCTTTGGGTTGTTAACAAGCGCAGTTATCATCTGCTTAAGCTCTATAACTCATGCTTGCCAATAACACAGGCTGTATGAAAACACTAACTAGAAGGATGTTTCTCACTATTTTATGTGAGGAACTTATAGTATGTCAAACATCAGCCTGAAACTACTAATCAGTTTTCAAAATCTTAAATAGAATTATACACTTGTAATTATAAAACTTATGATGTTAGAATAGAAAATGCTCAAAATATTAATTTTTGATTAATAAATAAACATGTGATTGTAGCCAGATTCTTGCTTTGTAGGCAATACTATCTGCCATTGTAAATAAATCTCACTCATTTATATTGCTTCCTTTTCCACAATTCTCAACGATTCCTCCTCACTTTGGTGGAGATCCATTGTACCTTCCTAAGCAAAAATAAGGGCTCAAATGAAAAGCGTTCTCTAAACACACTCAGTAAAAGTATGCGTCAGCAGAGAATGGCTCCTCATGGTATAGGTTGCAATGCCTGTTAGCGAGCACAAGATTGGAAAAGCATTTCCACTTCTTGACACCTTGCACACTTGAAAAGGTTAACATATGACATGGCTGTTTCACCAATTCTATTTAGAATGTAACTTGAGGTTTTTCCCTAACACAATTTTGTTTAAATTATTGTTGAGCGATGAAGAGGTAATTATAAACTTACCTATAAAAGCACTGGACAAAATTTATTTTATTGACCAAAAGATAGTGTATGAGAAAATATTAGCCTGGAAGACATTTGGTGGAGAATATCTACAATATTGCCTGTGTCCTGTGCCTGTCTCCAGGTGCACACATTTCTGTTGCTTATACACATAAGGAAGGAAATGTGGAGTTAAAAGGTACAATTATGTTTGACCCTGACCTAGTAGGTAATGCTCTTCTAGAAGATGTGTATTGTTATCTCATTATGGGTTTTTTTTTCCTATTTTTTTAAAATTGTGGTTAAGTATGCATAACATAAAATTTACTATCTTAACTATTTTTATTAAGCACATTCATATTGTTGTTAAATCATCACAACCATCTGTTGAGCTAGGGCTGGGTCTGGAGCTCACAGACTCCTCAAGTATGTTGTCCAGACTGGGTCATAAACCATTTACACGCAGGTCTACGAGCTAGGTAACTGGCAAAAAGGTCCTTGGAGACATAGGTTGGAGAGCATGGCCGCATGGGGCAGACTCCCGAGGCAGTAAACACCAGCCAGGTGGTGGTGCTGTGCATGCACACTAACTCCACCCACACACAACTTGCTTACAAAGAATGCATCGTCCCCAACCAGACTGGAGGTGAGGGAGCCTCATTAAATTATTCTATTTTCCCAGTACCATCCATCCCTGGAGTTCTTTTTATCTTGGAAAACTGAAACTCTGTACACATAAACATTAACTTCTCTTTACCCTCTCCTCCCAACAAATGTCATTCCACTTTCTTTCTCTACGGTTTTGACTAGGCTTGGAACTTCATATTAGTGGATCATATAGTATTTGTCTTTTTGTGTGTGGCTTACTTAGCATAATGCCCTCAAGTTTCAGCCACATTTGTAGAAAAACTCAGAATCATATTGTTTAAGGCTGAATAATACACCATCGTATGCATATGCCACATTTTGCTTGTCCATTAATCTGTCAATGGACTCTTGGATTGCTTCCAGGTTTTAGTTATTTTAAAAATAGGCTGAATAATACACCATCGTATGCATATGCCACATTTTGCTTGTCCATTAATCTGTCAATTGCTTCCAGATTTTAGTTATTTTAAAAAAGCTACTATGAACATGGGTGTACAAATATCTGCTTTTAACTCTTTTGAGTGTATGCCAAAAGTGGAATTGCTGGATCACATTGTAATTCTATTTTTAATTTTTTGAAAAACTGCTGTACTGTTTACCACAGCAGAGGTACCATTCCCACCAATAGTTGAAAAACTGCTGTACTGTTTACCACAGCAGAGGTACCATTCCCACCAATAGTGCATAGGGGGTCCAATTTCTCCACATCCTTGCAGTACTTCTTATTTTCTCCTGTTTTGATAGCAGCCGTCCTAAATGGTGTAAGGTAACATCTCATTGTGATATTGACTTGTATTTCCTTAATTATTAGTGATGGTGAGCATCTTTTTATAGGTTTATTGGCCATTTATATATCTTTTGGGGAGAAATGTCCATTGAAGTCTTTTATCCATTTTTGAAATAGGTTGTTGTTTTTTTATTGTTGAGTTTTAGGAGTATTTTATATGTGTGTGTGTGTGTGTGTGTATAAATATAAATATAATATATAATATAAATATAAATATATATACACACATATATATTTATATATATATTTATATATATATGACATAACTTTTATCAGATATATGATTTGCAAATATTTTTCCATTTTTTACATGGCTTTTTCACTCTGTTCATAGTGTCCTTTGATGCACAAAAGTTTTTTCTTTTTTTTTTGTCCTTTTCAGGACCAGCCGCACTGCGCTCAGCCAGTGAGCGCTGTGAGCGCACTGGTCATCCCTGTATAGGATCCGAACCCGCGGCAGGAGCGCTGCTGTGCTCCCAGCGCCACACTCTCCTGAGTGTGCCACGGGCTCAACCCCACAAAAGTTTTTAATTTCTATAAATTTATTTTTGCTTTTTTAAAAAAATATATTTATTTTTACTTTTTTTGCCTATGCATTTCATGTCATATGCAAGAAATCTGCCAAACCAATGTCATGAAGATTTGCCCTAAGTTTTTTACTAACAGTTTTTTAAGTTTAGCTCTTATGTTTAAGACTTTGATCCATTTTGAGCTAATTTTTGTATATGGTAGTAGGTAAGGGTTCAACTTCATTTTTTGCATGTGGATATCCATGTGCCCTTTGTTGAAAAGACTGTCTTGTCCCCATCGAATGGTACTGGCATCCTTGTCAAACCATCTGACTGTATATGAGAGAGTTTTTGTGTGGTCTCTATTCTACTCCATTGCTCATATATGTATCTGTCTTTATACCAGTGCCATGCTTTTTTGATTACTACAGCCTTGTGAAAGTTTTAAGATCAAGAAGTATGAGTCCTCCAACGTGGTTTTTCTTTTTAAAGATTGTTTTGGGGCCGGCCTGGTGGCGCACTGCTACAGTGCGCCGCTTGGGAAGTGCGGTGGCGCTCCCG
>NW_007728796.1:172816-175045 GCF_000696425.1 Galeopterus variegatus | reverse complement strand
AGAATTCACTAGTGAGGTAATCAGGCCAGACCTCTTCTTTGTCAGGAGATTCTTTTTTCTTTTCCTTTCCTTTCCTTTCTTTCTTTCCCTCACTCCCTCCCTTCTTCCTTCCTTAATTCTTTCTATTTTTATTACTGATGCAATCTCCTTACTAAGTTATAGGTCTATTTAGATTTTCAATTTCTTTGTGATTCAGTCTTGCTAAGTTTTTTGTTTTCAGGAATTTTTCCATTTCATCTAGGTTATCCAATTTGTTGGCATATAACTGTTTGTAGCACTCTCAGAATTATTTTTATTTCTGTAGAATTGGAAGGGATGTCCTCACTTTCATTTCTGAGACTATTGATTTGTGTCTTTTCTACCATTTTTGTTTTAGTCAATTTAGTTAAAGTTTGTCAATTTTGTTGATTTTTAGAGAGCTACTTTTGGCTTTACTGTTTTTATTCATTGTTTTTCTATTCTCTATTTTATTTATTTCTGCTCTAATGATTATTTTTTCCTTTCTTCTTTTAGCTTTTGGTTTATTTTGCTCCTTTTCTAGTTCCTTAAGTTGTCATGTTAGCTTGCTGATTTGAGATCTTTCTTGTTTTTAATGTAAGTATTTATAGCTATACATTTATTCCTTAGCTCTACATTCACTGTGCTCCATAAATTTTGGTAAGTTGTATTTTTCATTTTAATTTGTCTCTAAATATTTCCTAATTTTCCTTTTGATTTCTTCTTTGATACATTAGGTGTTTAATTTTAAGAGTATGTTTTTAATTTCCACAGATTTTTGGAAATTTCTTTAGTAACAGAATTTCTTTCTATTATTAATTTCTAACTTCATCCTGTTGTGATTAGAGAAAATACTCTGTATGATATCAATCTTTTTAATCTGTTGAGATGCAATTTGTGACCTAACATCCAGTCAATCCTGGAAAACATACCTTGTGCAATTGAGAAGAATGTATATTGTTTTTCTTAGTTAGAGTATTCTGTATGTATCTTTAAGATCTAGTTGGTTGTATAAATACTCTTTTTCCTTAGTTATCTTTTGTCTGGTTGTTCTATCCATTATTGAGAATAAGATATTAAAGTCTCCAATGATTATTGTAGAATTGTTTATTTCTCTCTTCAACTCCATCAATTCATATATTTTATGGTCTGTTATTAGGTGTATTAATGTTTCGCATTGTCTTCTTGCTGTATGGAAACTTTTATTAGTATATAATGTTTTCTTTATTTCTTATAATTTTCTTAATTTAAAGTCTATTTTGTCTGATGCTACTATAGCCAGACTGGCTCTCTTTTCTTTACTATTTGCAGGGAGTATCTTTTTCTGTATTTTCACTTTCAACCTATTTGTGGCTTTATGTCTAAAATGATCTTGGAGACAGCATACAGTTGAATTTTTTTAAATCCAATTTGCCAGTCTATCTTGGAGACAGCATACAGTTGAATTTTTTTAAATCCAATTTGCCAGTCTCTGTCTTCTGATTGGAAACTTTAATCTATTTACATTTAAAGTAATACTGATAAAAAGGGACTTATTGCTGTCATTTTGCTATTTGTGTTCTATATTCCTTATAGCTTTTTTGTTTCTCATTTTCTGAATTACTATCTTCCTTTGTATTTAGATGATTTTTTATAGTAAAATATTTTAATTCCCTTCTCATTTCCTTTTGTGTGCATTCTATAAACATTTTCACTTTCTGTGCCTGTCTTATTTTACTTAACATATTTTTTTCTTTTGCTTACTGAAATTTGCCTTTGAATACCTCTAGCGAATTTTTCATTTCAGTTATTGTACACTTTAGCTGTAGAATTTCTTTTTCCTTTTTTATTTTTAGGTTCTCTATCTCTTTATTGGTATTTTTATTTTGTTTATATATTTTCTTTTCAATTTTTCCATGTATTTATTTAATTCTTTGAGAATCTTTAAGATAGTTGTTTTAAAGTCTTTGTCTAGTAGATCTGTCATCTAATGTTTCTCAGTGACAGTTTCTGGTGGTTTATTTAGTTTTCCTTCTGAATGGGCCATACTTTTCTGTTGCTTTGTGTGCTTTGTGAATTTTGGTTTAAAACTGAGCACTTGAATCTAATAATGTTGTAACTCTGAAAATTAGATTCTCCACCTTCCACAAGGCTTATTGTTTTTTGTATATGTTTTGTTCTTTTTGTTTTGTTTTGGTTTTTTATTGTCCTGGGCTGTGTCCATGCTGAGGATCAGCCTGAGGTGGAGACATA
>NW_007728796.1:169348-172343 GCF_000696425.1 Galeopterus variegatus | reverse complement strand
CTTCCTACTCCACCATCTTCCCAGAATCCTCAGTTCTCATTGTAGTTTTAATGGAAACTTTTTGATTTCTTGATCAAGTGGAGGACTTTTTTTTATATCTTTTTAGTTTATTTGTTTTGTGGAATGTGTGCATGTGTGCGTGTGCGTGTGCGTGTGCGTGTGTGTGTGTGTGTGTGTGTGTGTGTGTTTGATTTTGTTTTGTTGCCTTCAGGATGTATTCTTTTGTGAGGGTCTTGCTCAAGTTCTTTTGCACTTTTATCTATACAATTGTATTTTTCTTACTGATTTGTAGGAATTCTTTATGTATTCTGGAAACATTCCCTTTATTTATTACACACAATTTAAATCTGTTCTCCCACTCTATGGATTGCCTTTCTATTTTCTATGTCTCAGTAAACAAATTCTTACTTTTATGTAGTCCATTTTATCAATCCTTTCTTTTATGATCAGTGCATTTTTTGTGTCCTCTTTAAAGTACACTTCCTTACCCCAAGTGGATGAAGAATTTTCTCCTATAGTACCCTTGGGAAGCTTTATTTATTTACTTTCAGTTTAAATCTTCACACCTCCTAGGACTGACATTATAGTATTAGGTAAGGTTCAAGAGCATATTCATTTGACAATCACCCCTTAAAGAAGATAGTTGTTTCTCTACTTTTCAGTGTCATTTTTTAATAAACCAAGTGTTTATACATGAATACTTATTTTTCTAGACTCTGTCTCTGTTCTATTCAGTTGGTCAACATGTTGACCCTTGCAACAGTATCACACTGGCTTTATTATGTAGCTTTAACACAAAGTTTTGATGTGCAGAAAGCTTCACAACGTCTTCAAGAGTATCTTGACTATTCTTGTCCTTTTTCATGTCCATTTATACTTTAGAACAGGCTTTTAAAATCACAAACACACACATTCATATGTACAGAAACTCATTTAGGTTTGTATCAGAATAGTACTGCATTTATATATCAGTCTAAGAAAAAATGCAGTCTTCAAAACACTGAGGTTTTTGATTTATAACTATATCTCTCCATTTATTTTAGTCTTAATTTATCTCAATAAAGTTATGTGTTTCTGTACAGAAGTCGTGATCATCTTTGTCACATTTTCCTAGATATTTGGTATGTTATTGTGACTGCTACTTATATTTAGAAAAAAATTAAAATTTATATATTGATCTCATAACCAGCAAACTCCATAAACTCATTTGTATATTAGAATACACAAATACCTGTCTAAAGATTATTTAGATTTTTTATACACCAAATAAAATAAACTGTAAATAAAGAAAGTTTTGATTCTTCATTTCCAAGGGTTATATTTTTTAAATATTTTTTTAACTTTATTTATTTTTTTTTTTTTTTTGTCTTTTTTCGTACCGGTAAGGGGATTGCAACCCTTGGCTTGGTGTCGCCCACACCGTGCTCAGCCAGTGAGCGCACTGGCCAGTCCTATATAGGATCCGAACCCGCAGTGGGAGCGTCACTGCGTTCCCAGCGCTGCACTCAAATTTATCAATATACAGTGTAGTTTATTTTCATGTCACTTTACCAGTTCCTCTTTCCCTCCTCCCTCTCCCCACTCCTCTCCACCATCAACATTCATATCTGTTCACTAGTCTTAACAAATTCAGGGAATTGTTGTGATTGTTGTGTCTTCTTCCCTGCCCCCACCCAATTTGTTTGTATATTTATTGATTGATTTTTAGTTCCCACCAATAAGTGAGAACATGTGGTATTTCTCTTTCTGTGCCTGACTTATTTCACTTAATATAATTTCTTCTAAGTCCACCCATGTCGCTGTGAATGGTAGTATTTCATTCTTTTTTTATAGCAGAGTTGCATTCCATTGTGTAGACATATCACATTTTCCTCATCCACTTATCTGATGATGGACATTTGGGCTGGTTCCAACTCTTGGCTATTGTAAATATTGCTGCAATAAACATGGGAGTACAGGTATCCCTTTGACATGATGATTTCCATTCCTCTGGATATATTCCCAGCAGTGGAATAGCTGGGTCATGTGGTAGATCTATCTGTAATTGTTTGAGGAACCTTCATACCATTTTCCATAAAGGCTGCACCACTTTGGAGTCCTACTGACAGTGTAGGGGGGTTCCTTTTTCTCCACAACCTCACCAGCATTTATCATTCTCAGTCTTTTGGATATTAGCCATCCTAACTGGAGTGAGATGTTCTCTCAAAGTGGTTTTGATTTGCATTTCCTGAATGCTGAGTGATGCTGAGCATTTCTTCACGTGTCTCTTGGCCATTCGTATATCTTTCTTTGAGAAAAGCCTATTCAGCTCCTTTGTCCATTTTTTAATTGGGTTATTTGTTTTTTTGCTGTAAAGTTGTTTGAGTTCTTTGTATATTCTGGATATTAATTCTTTGCAGGTGTATATTTTGCAAATATTTCTCCCACTCTGTTGGTTGTCTTTTTACTCTTTTAATTGTTTCTTTTGCTGTGCAGAAGCTTTTCAGTTTGATATAATCCATTTGTTTATTTTTCCTTTGATTGCCTGTGCTTTTGGGGTCATATTCATGAAGTCTGTACCCAATTCTGCTTACTGGAGTGTTTCCCCTATGTTTTATGTAAGGAGTTTTATTTTTTCAGGGTGTATATTTAATTCTTTAAAACATTTTGCATTGATTTTGGTATATGGTGAGAGGTGTGGGTCAAGTTTCATTCTCTTGTATATGAATATTCAGTTTTCCCAGCACCATTTGCTGAAGAGGCAGTCTCTTCCCCAGTGTGTAGACTTAGTGTCTTTGTCAAAGATCAGACGGCTGTAGGTGTATGGGGTGATTTCTGGATTCTCTATTCTATTCCACTGAACCATGTGTCTGTATTTTGTCAGTACCATGCTGTTTTGCTTATTATAGCTTTGTACTATAGTTTAAAGTCAGGTAGTGTTATGCCTCCAGCTTTATTTTTTTTGCTCCGAATTGCCTTGGCTATTCGTTTTCTTTTGTTATTCCATATAAATGTT
>NW_007728796.1:147505-168146 GCF_000696425.1 Galeopterus variegatus | reverse complement strand
TATATTCCATATAAAACTTATGAAAATGCTGATTTGTCTTAGAAAACAAAATTGACTGATAATTCAATTAAAGTGGATCTATAAATCAATTGGGGCGATTGGCAAAATAACAATATTGAGTCTTTTTGAGCATGTTATTAAGTCTTATATATCCCTGTGTGTTATTAGGTTTTCTTTCATTCCTCTTATACTGATTCTTGGTTTCTTGCAGAAATGTTACACATTTTCTAAAGAAAGATTTATTCCTTTTTTTTTATGCCATTCCAAATTTTATTTACTTTTTTCTATGTGCTGTTGGAGTGAAAAATACAGTTAACTTATGCACATTGATATTTGGTGACCTTGCCAAATTTACTTAATAGTTCTGATGGTTTTCTGTAGATTATTTTGGATTTTCAACAACACAATAATGTCCTCCATAAATAATGAATGTTTTCTTTTTTGATTTCTAGTCACTAGGCCTTATATTTTTCTTACTTACCCTTTCCATTTGCCAAGACCTCTAGTATGATGTTAAGAATTCTTATCATTTTATTCCAATTTCAAAGAAAGCTTTCAACATTTTTTCCATTAACTACATAACTATTATCAAGTAAAAATTTTTTTCCTATTTGTAGCTTGCTGAGTTTTATAATCACAAATGCATGTTGAAATTTTTTTATATGCTTTTGTCCCATCTATTGATATAATGATATGATTTTTCTCATTTTTAATGAGATAAATTATTAAAAATTTACAAATGTTAACCAATCTTGTGCTTCTTTCATTAACTTATTTTGATTACATGTTTTTAATACATTACCTAATGCAGTTTGCTATTTTTGGGGGGGTGAAATTTGGCTTTTATAGTCATGCATAAGATTGGCTGTAATTTTATTTTCTCTTAATGTCTCTATTACGTTTTGTTATTAAGTTTATGCTGGCCTTATAAAAATAGTTGGGAACTGTTCTTTTCTATTTTTTGACAGAGATCGATGTCCATATCCACTCCCCCTTCTCCATAGCGTGTAGTAGTTTAAGTAACAGAAATTACCTAGTCTATTATGAATTGAATCATGTCCCCCCCAAATTCATAAGTTAAAGCTATAACCATCAATGTGACTGTATTTGGAGACAGGGACTTCAGGGTGGTAATTAAGGTTAAACTAGATTATAAGCTGGGGCCCTGATCCTATAGAACTGGTGTTCTTACAAGAAGAGGAAGAGACATCAAAGATGTCTCTCCACATATGCACAGAAGAAGAAGCCATGTGAGGACACAGAGAGAAGAAGCCATGTGAGGACATCTGCAAGCCAGGAAGAGAGGCATCTCCAGAAAACAACCCTGGTGGCACTGTGATCTTTAACTTCTAGCCTTCAGAACCATCAGAAAATAATTTATGTTGTTTAAGCCACCCAGTCTGTGGTACTTTGTTATAGCAGCCCAAGAAAACTATTATAGTTATTAAGAAATAAGAGGTAAAACAACTGGACCAGGTGTATTTTATTTTGTTTTGTTTTTTAAAGTTTTTCTTTTGTTACATTTCTGACCTCTACTATGGTTATTGGTTTATTCACTTTTTCTGCTACCTGGAGTAAAAATGGTATATTTTTAGGAAACCAGCCACTTTCTCTAAATTTTAAAATGCATTTTGTCTATGGAGTAACTTTAAAATTTAGATTTTAGGGCAGACCCCATGGCGCACTCGGGAGAGTGTGGCGCTGGGAGTGCAGCAGTGCTCCCACCGCGGGTTCGGATCCTATATAGGGATGGCCGGTTGCGATCCCCTTACCGGTCACACACACACACAAAAAAAATAGATTTTAGATTGATTTTGCAATTTAATGCATCCATTGATCATTGAATAAATGATAATATTGAAATATTAATTTAGATAACTTGATCACTTTGCTGCCCTATGTATTATGTGTTATACGGTCTATTTCTTCTCAAAGTTTTAGTTTGTGCCTTTCATTTATTTCACGTTATTTTCTCTCCTATTATTGAAATACAGTCAGCCACCTCTCTTTTTTTCTCATCTCAAAATAATTGATAACAGAAACATGTTATCAAACCTTGTACCTGACTCAAAGACTTCTTTAATACCCAATTCAGACCATTTTTCTAGGTAACTTCAGTCTTCTAATGGAAAAGATATCCAATCCCCTAACTTCCCAATTTCTTGACCTTATGGAAAAGATTTTTCCCTTCGCTAGATCCAAGCCACTGACATCCACAGTCATACATATCCACCTACCTCTGACCTACTTCTCTACTCTTCCTGTCTATGGCCAGACATGTTGAGTTTCAGGTGTTTGTAAAGAATTAAAAAGGAAATCTAACATATGCAATGAGACTTGCATCTGGCATTCAGAAAAGTTGTATAGAATGAATAAATTTCAGAGGCATGTCCTTGGATAAGCTGGCATGGAAATATAATGTTGAGTGAAAATAAGAGAAGCTCTAGGACTGTACCATGACTAGCTACAACACTTAAAAGCCAGGCAGAGAAGTGTGAGCCAAACTGGCCAAAAAAATTAAAAAAGGCAGGGTAAAAGTGGCCACAGAGGTGGCAGGAGAATTTAATGTCATGGAAGTCAACAGAATACAGTGTTCTGGAAAGAGGCAATTTAATGATGCTGAGCAGTCAAGAGTGGAAAATGTACAATAGTTTGAGTGTTATTGAGGTTATGTGAGTACATATTAAAAATGACTTTAGTGGCACAGAGGAATGGAAACAACGCTGAAGAGAGTGACTAAAAATAGAGGCGAATTAAAAAAAATCTATAAAGTATATCACTACTCTTCTGAAAATTATATTGTGAAGGAGAGGATGTAAATGAATAGCTGGAGGAGAAAGTGCTTATTTATTTATTTATTGTGTGTGTGGTGGGGGGTAAAGTTAGGTCAGTTTCTGGTGAGTTTATCTCAAATTTCTTTCAAATAGTATACGTCATCTCCATCCCCTCTTCTTCTTCTTTTTTTTTTTTTTTTTTGGAATAGCTCTACTTTATTCATTTGGTACATACTTCAATATAGTATTTGATTTGATTGTCATAGAGGACATGATTTTCATTTTTTTAAAATTTATTTTACTTATTGAATCAAAATTGATTATACATATTTTGGGGGTTGAACATTGAGATATGTTGATCAAATCAATATTACTAGCATATGTATTGTTAGAAATCATACTTATTCTTTATTCCCCTTGTCCAATCTCTCTCCCCATCCCCACTCCCTCCCCCTCCCCCCTCTAATTATCCTAGATTTCTTCTCTCCTTCTGAAAGAATCACGGCTACTCTGTTAATTTGTTGCCTAGATGATCTGTCTAATGCTGAGAGATATGATCGGTCCCCTAATATTATCATAGAGCAGATGCTGCTTCTGTCACTCTGAAATGGGATTTGTGGAAAGAGACATCCTCTTCTTTTCTTTGACTCTGCTGGTGACTCTCCTTGTGTGAATGCCCTCCAGTGGTTGGTGGACAATTTGCATAGTGCTTGTGGTGTCTAGTAGCTTTCGCGGCAGCCATGGTTATTGTGGAGGCTGCAGTGTGCCACCTACATGGAGGTGCTGTTTCTGGTATGCTCCTTGGCACTGGCAGTATGACTGGTTGTGGAGTATGTCTGGTCTCTGGGCAGGCCCCAATTCACTGGTGCCATGTGCCAGGTTGTGGGAGGTGTGTCCAGTCCCCTTCTCCATGCCTCAGGTCACCAAGTGAGACTCAAGGAGCTGGCTTGGTGTTTCTGGTTCGGGGAGAGGGGTCCAATCTCTTTCTCCATGCCCTAGGTCCCTGGGTGGGCCCTGAGGCACTGGCATGCCATGCTTGATTGTGGGAGGAGGGTCCAGTCCCCCTCTCCATGCCCCAGGTGGGCCCTGAGGCACTGGCATGGTGTGCTTGGCTGTGGGAGGGCAGTCTGTTCCCCTTCTCCATGCCCTGGGTCCCTGGGTGGGCCCAGAGGTGCTGGCACAGTGTGCCTGGTTGTGGGAGAGAGGTCTGGTCCCCTTCTCCATGTTCCGGGTTCCTGAACAGGCCTCGAGACACTGGCTTGGTGTGCCTGGTTGTGGGAGAGAGGTCCAGTCCCCTTCTCCATGCCCTGGGTCCCTGGGCAGGCCCCAAGGTGCTGGCATGGTGTGCCTGGTTGTGGGAGGAGGGTCTGGTCTCCAGCTCCATACCTCGGATCACTGGGCAGGACCCAAGGTGCTGGCTAGGTGTGCCTTGTTGTGGGAGAGAGGTTTGGTCCCCTGCTCCATGCCTCGGGTCACCATGCTGGCCCCGAGGCACTGGCACAGTTTGCCTGGAAGTGGGAGTGGGGTCCGGTCCCCAGATCCAAGCCTCCAGTTACCAGGCAGGCCCCAAGGTGCTGGTGGTGTGCCTGGGTCAGAACTAATTTTTTGTCTTTTGCTTCCAACACAGGGGAACTTCTTGTGGAAAACAGTACTTGAGTGTGTGGTTGTTTAAATTTCTACTTTGCTGCTGTTTCCTTAGAGAAGGCTTTTTGTGCAGCTCAGGGTTTAATGGTTGATCTTATAGGTACTTCCGGCTCTCCAGAGACCCAGTGGATCTGTGTTCTGTAGAGTCTCTGATCTGGGCCTGAGTTTTTTCATCAAATTGCACCTCATGCAATTCTGCATTCCTGACCAGTCTCCTCTGAGTGGTCCTGTGTTGATTGGGGGGCACCCCCCCCCCCCCTGCTGTGTCCCAGTGTTCTCCTGGTGTTCCCATCTCACCCACTGCCCATGCTCCAAACACTTCCCATGGGACCAGCCCGGTGCTGTCCCTTGTGATGACTTACTGGCCTCTGAATGGCTCCCCTTTTTCAGTTGTTCTGGATCCTCTCTCCTGCATGGGTTCATGGAAACGCTATTAGCAGTTTTGCTGTCCTGGGGGCCACCAAGGCCTTCTTCTCTCTTGCTGCCTCCAAGTAACTCCATCTGAATGGCACAGCTGTGGCTTCTGCCAGCTCCTGCTCCATGTGCTCAGCAGCTCCAGCCTTAAAGCAGCCATGGCCCAAAACACTCAGAGCAGTTTTTTCTTTCTCTCATTGTAGTTTCTTCTGCCTTCATGAACTTCATAGGTCTCTCCTCCTCTTCCCCTGAGCTCCAGCAGCCCCAGCTTGGCTGATGTGACATTTGTATAGTTGTAAATTTGGTTGATTTGTAGGAGAGAGTGATGATGCAGTCTGTCTATTCCACCATCTTGATCGGAACCCTCTCCATTCCCTCTTCTGATCCATCTCTACCATTGCCTGTAAACTTATCCTCTCCTGCCACCATTACCACCTTCTTGTTCCCAGTTACCATCTTTTCTACAAGGAATACCAGTAGTGTATTTATTGATGGCTCATCCACTCCTCCCCTCTACTCATTGATTCTCCACACAGAGCCAGGGTGATCTTTCACAAACACAAATCATGTCATTCCCATGCTAAAACTACATCAATGTCTTCCCTTTGTTCTTAGCGTAAAACTGAAATTCTTCATCTAATTTGCAATACCCTGTGATGTGTTCCTGGCTTTCTTCTTTGGCCTCATCTCATGACATTCTCCTACTTTGAATTTCAAGTGACACTGGGTTTATTTCATTTCCCTGAACACTTCTAGCTTGTCCATCAGACTCTAAGTTTCATGAAGGATAGAATCAGATCTGTCTTGCCAAGTAAACTTGCTCAGGGTCTAGCAGAATGCTTTATGTGAGTATGTAGCACATATTCAACAAAGATTAATTGAATGTATTAATGACACTTCTTGTGTCTAAATAAAATATAGGGCTGGAGGGGGAAGAAGTAATGAGAGAATAGAGGCAAAAAAAAAATTAAAGGAAACAAAAAACAGAAAAGGGAAAGAGAAGAAGAACAAGAGGAAGGGTAGAAAAAGAAAGAGTGAAAAAGAAAAAAGAAGGGCAAAAATTACCATATTTTCTAGATAAAATCTGAAGTCTTTAATGTCACTGTAGCTCACACGTACTTTAATAACTTAGCTTTGGACTAAGCTTGAAGTTCTACTCTGGCCATTTGTTCACACCCGCCCAACACATTTTTTGCACCTGTGAGTGAAGCCTACACTTAAGCCCTGGAAAACTGCATGTATTAATTGCATATGAAATAATCTGTACTATTTGCTATATTTATTCTGAGCACTAGGCCTTAGAATTGCTGTTCCTTCTGCCAGGATTATTTTGTTCTTCCTAAAGTCCAAATCATTTTCTTAACTGTTTCCTACTAAACCATGTGTCTCAGCTTAAATCTTGCTTCCTTCTGAAAGTCTTTCCTTATAGCACTCTAGTGAAGATTAGCATTATAACAATAAATAAATAAATAAATAACATTTGTTCTCAGTATACAGTGTGAGCTCAAATAATAAATACTATTATTCTTGTGGTGGTTATGATTTTTATATAATTATTACAGAGAATGAGGAAAATACATCTTGTTTCCTCTTAAAATTTATTAATGAGGCATGAAAGGGATTTTAGAGTTGAATTTTAATAACAACCATGGGCCAAAAAAAGATTAAGTAAATTACATTAACCTAATTTCTATTAGTTTTAAGGCACATCTGACTTCCAGTTAAAAATCTACTAGAAGTAATTAAGAAATTTGATGTTACAGTGTTTTGTTATCTTTGCTAATTGGCAAAATATGCTGAAGTCATTCTCTATACCTGACACCATTAAAGTAGCATTTTACATAAAAACTGAGGTCAGGATTTACAAGGTGTTGGGCAAAGACATGTTCAACTGAATCTGAGTGAACAATGTCTTAGTCACTTACCATTCCAGTTGGGGCTATTTCTATAGTTATCACAACTTATATCAATTTCAAAATATTAATTTAATTATGAATATATATTATACCACACTTTTTAAAGGAGAGGAACTAATGATTTATTTATCACCTATATACTGCCTGTTTACTACCTGGCATATGTGTTAACTATAAGCATATATACACACACACAGAGATACACACAGACACGTATGTTATATATTTCAGATGCTGGGGATACAGCACTGAATAAAACAGATAAGCATTTCTGCCTTTCCGGAGTTCCAGTCTAATATGAGTGGAGAAATAAACAAATACACAAATAAATCATATATGTCAGAGTCTCTTGAGTGTTGTGAAAAAAATGTAACTAAGCAGGGTGGTGGGGGACAGGAAGTGTCAGGGGTTGGGAAGAGTTGCTCTTTGAGAAAGAAAGTGAGGGGGGATTCTGATAAGGGGGATGAGATTTGAAGGTGGTAAAACGTTGCCAGCAGATATCTGGAGGAAGAGCATTTCTAAGGGCGGAACAGAGCAAGTACAAAGACTCAGAGATGAGGTAGTGTTTAATGGGTTTGGGGAGCAGTAAGGAGGCTGTTGTAAGTATCACCATGACGGTTATGAACTGAGATGGCGTGAAGGCCAGTGTCAATGAAGGGAGTGAATGTCAGGGAACAGAGAGGCCAGGAAATTGGAAGGTTGTGTATGTGGATATTGAAATCATCATAAATCATCACATAAGCAATGTTGGGAAAAATGGCTGTGCTAGGAGCTAAACTCTTTAAGAAATCAATGGAGTGACCTAGGGCTTGGTAGATGACAGCAGCAGAAAGCTGGTATATTCTGATAACATGGAGAGAGGGAGTGTGGCTTGCAATGAGCAGTTTCTGGAACAGCAGAGAGGACACCTGGTTGGAGTGATCAGGAGAGAAAAGAGGATCAGGAGAGAAACGATCTAGGGTTCTGAGGTTCAAGTCACCACTTGAGAGGACTGCAGAGGAAGCAGTGTCCTCAGTGTTGAGATAGAATCAACTAAAGCAACTAAATGAAGGCAGAGAGTTGAAGTAAAAGGTAGGGAATTTTGTCAAAGACTGACAATGAATCAGTTACAAAATACCCAATGATTTGTCAACTTCAAAGAAGCTGAATTGTGCTTTAGCCTCCAAGATTTTATTTTTAAAACCATACACACTAATCACTTATCATATTTGTTCAGATTTAGTGGTAGAGACCCAAATGATGCCAAGTTTTCATAACTAGTCTGAAGGTAGAATACATGGAGCTTTGACTTTGCTCCAATTATAGAAATAATTGTAAATATCCTTTTAAGTTTTATTTGTCAGAACTGGGGCCATGAGCAGACATAAAAGCAGCAATTTATCTAACTTTATGAAAGAAATGATGTAAAAATATGTCAATCAAAAATATCCATCTGGACAGGACAAGAAATGATACTAAAAGGACTTTGAAGAGTTTCTACTCTATTTTTCTAAATTTTAGGAAGGTTTCTTAGGAGAAATGGTGATGCTTGAAAACTACTTCATTTCTGGGAAAGTAGAGATTTCTGGTCTGCATATGTGACTTTGGGGATAAATAAGTAATTCATATTTTCAAAAAACCTTAATTATCTAAAGATGACTCTTTAGTAACATCATAGGTAAGAGGGAAATGGACAATGTCTTGTTTTCCCAAACTATTTCAGGGCTTCTGTTTTAGCTCTCCTCTCTGTGTAGGCTTATATTAGCATGTGTGTAACAAGCATTTTTCTTGTTTCATCTTGTACCATGTGTGCTGGTGAATTTGTATAATACTTCCTTATTAAAAGGAGGCAATATTTCATGTTCATGTTTATATTCTCCACATTCTTGTGACAGGGTAGATATTAAAATATTGAATTAACTTGAAAACATGAACAGTTTTCGTTTTCCAAAATTTTTCATTTTTTAATACTTGAATGATTACCAGTACAAGAAAAGTTTCAGAGAGGGAGAAAAAGTGATTCAAGAAAAGTTAAGTAAAAATAAACAAAAATAAATATAGGCATATTTCTGGCTTGTATTTGTATCTCATTATTTCTTTTACTTCTTAGTCTTGCTTGATAGTAGTCACGTGAAAAAATTTCAACTATAAACAGAAGGCAGTTAATGTTTTTGAATGTATAATGACTTTTCCACAAGAAAATTTCAATCTTCAAATGTAATGCACATAAAAACTAGCATTCTCAAGGCCCAATGCCAACACTACTTTCAACACTACTTTCCTTTTAACATCCTGCCAACCGAGAAGGAGTTAGAAGCAATTGCATCTTTAATGGGGTCTCGAAATTGCCAACAAGGATGAGGTGGACAATATATTCTTAACACTTAGAAAAACTTCTAATAAATGTCTTCACATGATATCTCTTATTTTAAAATATCTCCCCAAAAGAAATGGCTCCCCCAAATCTCTCTCCTCCTCCTTTCTAGACTACCCCAAAGTCTCCCTTGACCTTTGATTTATTGATCTCATATTTTTCTCCTTTGCCATCATTCTATCCCTTGACCTGCTATAACCTCCATTTACATAAATATGTCCAGAAATCTCTTGGCAAGACAAAATCTACTTTAGCTGAAATGGGAGGAAATTGGGCTGCAAAAACTCAAGCTTAATATTTTAGTCCTGGCCAAATAAGTTTTAGTAAGGGCTGAGTGGAAGTGGGGGAGAAAGAAATCTTTATTTGATCTTCACGATTTTCAACTAAAAAACTAGTTAAGTGTGTTTACATTAAGCCTCTAAAGTCAAAGGACTTTGCTGGATCTTTGTTTAAGTTTAAATTTGAGTAGAGATAAAAATGTATGATTCTCATTCCATATATGGATTAATTCCTTATTCAGATATTCTTTTCCTTTTGCTTTGTAGATCTTAGGTATTTTCTCACTGTCATCTCCATGGAAAGAGAAACTCTAACACTGAGCTGCATAGAGGATTGAGGGAAAAAAGGAACTACCATCTTCCAGAAGGTTCTTAAAGTGAAACAGAACAGAAATCCTTTAATTAGCAAGAGCAGACTCAAGGCAAGCAGGCAGCCTTCTGTTTACCTCAGTAGGAAGAGAAAGCCAGCTGGCTTTTTCTCAAAGACAGCAAATGCTATTTATTGCTGTATGAAAGAACCTCGCCAGATTAAGAGTATTGGAAAAAATAAAGTTCACATGGGTGTTCTTTAAACCCCTGAAAAAAAATGAGTTTGTTACGAGAAGATGTCCTGCAGTGTTCTTTTTTTTCTTACCTACAAAATGAAAATAATAACCAACCTCTCAAATTTGTTGTGAGATCACAGAAGATGATTTTTGTGAAGGCATTAGAAGAAATAAGCTATAGATATACATTTACATTATACATTATACAAATGTAAAATATAGTTCTATACATCTTGATTATTATTATTATTATTATTGTTAGGTCAATATTTAGACTTGGCTTTCTTGACATAAAATTAATAAAAGAAGGATTTGATTACTGGGCCCCCATGGAGCATGTGGAACAATTTAGAAAGTAATTAAATATTAAACAATCATTTAAACCTCACTTGGATGCAGCATCACCTTTGAAGCTTCTAGGCTGCAGTGTGCATTTACATGTATTATTACAGTGTTTTCTTTGGTATTTGTGTGTGTGATAAAAGAGGCAAACTCCTATGAGAAAAGAAAAACTAATGAGATGTATATAATAAGAAAAGAAAAATGGGAGAAAAAGAATAGTCAAACCTGGTTCCACAGCAGAATATTTTAATAATGTATATTACAGTAAACTGAAAGCTGGAAGCCAAAATAATAAGCTATTTTTAGATTTCAAGACTACCTTTTCTATTTAGTTAGAACATACAAAAAATTTTTAATCTAAATAAAACAGTTAAGAAATGTACAAAAATTTTGGATTTAAGAAGGAAATTCACTTTGTAAGCCAAGAAGTATTAATATTGGTCAATGTCACCAATTACTTTTCTCTACTAGGCCTTGTCAGTCGGAAGAGATCTCAATAATGCTCCAGTTTTTTCTGAGATAGGGGTGCTGCTGACATGTGGGGTGGAAAAATTCTTCATTGTGCTTTGGAGAGGGCTAGTATCCCTGCTCTGAGGAAAACAAACTTCAGAAGGCTCTCCTAGTCATTACGACAAACAAAATTGCCCAAATTTAAAATTTTGATTTAATTGGTTAAAATGTTTTTTTCTTGTGTGCTTTAACTAAATAGAAAAGGTAATTTTTAAGTCTAAAAATAGTTTATTATTTTGGCTTCCAGCTTGCATTTTTTTGTAATGTACATTATTAAAATATTCTGCTTTGGAACCAATTTTGATTATTCCTTTTCTTCCTTTTTTCTTTTTGTATTACATACATCCTATTAATTTTTAATTTTTTTCATAGGAATTTGCTTCTTTTAACACACATACAAATACCAAAATTTCCCTGCAGGTTTCCAGTACCCTCCCTTCCCCTCCCCCACCCCCCTCCGCTGGTGGTAAATCCTGCCCCACCTTTCCTGGGAGCTATCTCATATTACACATCAGAAATCAGAGTCCCAAGGAAGCTATGGTGATTCCCCAAAAGACACAGAACGGCAGACCTGGGAAGTACTTTTCCATCTTGCTGCTTTTCTATTACTTCATGCTGCCACCTCTCCAAGTCCCCTTAAAGTGCAATTGTATTAACTCTGGAAACAACACACTTCTACAGAGCTTACCTCTGTACAGCAGGAGAGAGGACACAACAGTCAAAGGAATTTCATTTTTCCATATTCTTATGAATTCTCTGAAGAATTCACAAGGACACATTGGATCTGTAATTAAACAAAAATAAAATTCTACTTGATGTCTTTCCTTGCTATTCTTAAAAAAGTTTAGAAGAGAATATTGTCCAATACTCTACGGAGTATTTCTTTTTCTTTTTGTACATTGAAAGAATTGACACCGTATGCTGCTCTGGGGGTGTTGTTTTTCTGTATGATTGTCACTCCCACACTCTCTGTTCCTTTTAAATATTAAGAATTCTTCTCTTTAAAAATAAAAAAAAATAAAGGCCATTATAGTGAAATAAGAAAAAAAAAAGTAAATATTAAGAATTCTGAGTAGGGCTGTCCTTCCACTAGATTTTCTCATTCTTACTGTTTTTATCCCCCCTCTTTCTCTCATTTCACTATGTAATGCTGATGAAATGTTTCCACATTGGTGCCCATGTGCTGAAAAATAGCAACATCATGGCATAATAAAATGAATTGGACACAAAAGAAAACACAGTGACAAAATACATTTTTTTAGGTACATCATGGCATAATAAAATGAATTGGACACAAAAGAAAACACAGTGACAAAATACATTTTTCTAGGTATGATATTTACAAATGTGGTTTTTTAATGAGGGCAGAAGGCAGACTAGATTAAGTCATTTTCAATACTAAACAATAAAATATTTATTTTGAAAATTGATAGTATCATTTACTGACATAAGACCACTACCTTGTTGTACCAAATTAGGACCTCCCTCTTTAGTGGTGCACAGACTGCATTCTTTAGAGCACTATTTATTTTTTCACATATTTTCCTCACCAAAGTCTTTTATCCCATGTCAATTTAGATGGGAATTAAGTTGAAATAAAAAGAGACTCAATGTACTACCAAGTTACTGCCTTCTAAATTAGGCTAATTTCTCTCTTCTTCTTTTCCTGTGTCCACATTTTCAAGGATTTAGCATCCCCTTTAAATTTATTGTTGTCATAGAAACATGTGTTCCTAGTTGACTTTTTGTTATCCAAGGAGAAAGATAAACATGCCACCCACTGTGGGGCCCAATTAGAGGCTATTCCCAGAGAATTGCACCTTCCCAGCTGCAGAGTCCAACATGCTCAGAAGAGTAACCATCCCCTAGCCTTGTTGGCAACGATAGCCAGAGGATGAACGCCAGCTGTACTAGGGCTGGAGCTTCCTGAACCCTTTCCTATTAGGCCACATCCTGTCTGTTAGGACTGAAGGAATGTTTCAGGTCAAATAAAGAGCAGTCTTATGCAATATAGCCCCCAGGATTAATCTTTTGAAAATAACAGCAGGCAGGCCACCTGAGGTGAAGGGTAAGGAATAAAATATCTCCAACTGGACATAACAGAAATATGCTACATGTTACAGATTAGAATGCTTAAAGGGAGAACGATTCTAATGCTTGTATGTTCTGCAGACTGTAAATGGAGTTTAGATTTGAAAAATACTTTGGGTATTGAGACTTAGAATTTGGAACCGAATCACAGCAGCATTTCATCTAGCATATTCTGAGTCTTTGTGTGGCATTTTTTAAAAAGTGTTTTCTCTGGGGAGATGCGTGGGTGCCTTTGCAGAAAGCATTAGCTGCACAAGTATATGAGGATATCTTGGATATCTATCTGTGTACATCATATCGTGACTTAAATGTTCCAGAAACATCTGCAGACTTAACACAGAACTCTTGATTTCTTTCACAAACATCTCTTCTCCTCCATAAATTTTCCCATTTCAGTAAATGGAAACTGAATACACACAGTTGTTTAAGCCAAAATTTTTCTAGAGTCCAGAGTCTTCTTTCCATGGTGGTCCCTCACCCTATTTGCCATAGATAAACTGCCAGAAAGTTCATCAAGCTCACCTCCAAAGTACTTTTGGAATAAGCGTCTTCTCAGTTGCTGCTGCCACTCCCAATGCAAACCACCATCACCTGCTCCCGTGTTCTGCTCTTATCTTCCATTCTCCACACAATAACCAAGCTCTTATTTTACAAAGCCAAGTAGGATGTCATTTCTCTACTAAAACCCTTGACTGTCTCTGAAATATTCTTAGAATTAAACTCGATGTCCTTATCATGGCATAAAAGCTAGTGCATAGTCTGACCCCTGCCTAGTTCTCTCTAACCCACCCATGTGACTATCTTCCCTGAATCATTGCACTCCATTCACTTCTCTCAGAAACACGAAATTGTTTCCTGCCCAGAGCTTTATATGCATCCATCCTCTGACTGAACTATTCTTTCCCTAGAATGTTTTTGTGACATGTAACTTAACTTCTTTCAGCACTGTACTCTAATAGATTCTATTTAGAAAGGCCTTCCCTTAAACTGGTTAAATGAACTAAAACATTTGAAGAAAGGAACCCTCTCCCAGTTACTATTGTATCCCCCAGTTTATTTCCTGTGTAACAGTTTTGCAATCTAAGTTTATCTTTTTTGTTTCCTTGTTTATTGGCTGTGTGACCATCCTAAAAGGCAGAGACCTCGGATATGACCAAAACATTGCTTGGCAACATTGTCAGAGCATTAAATAAACACATAAATAAACATATACACTTTTTTAAAAAAAAAGTTGGAAATTTTCCCTATCGTTTATGACATCTCAGTATACTTTCCTTTTTACTCATCTAGAATTAAATAGAAGCACAGCTTAGGCTTAATGTAGAGAGGAAGAGTATATTACTTCACAGCTACTTTTGTGTGGTTCTTGGGTGGTAGTGTAATATGCTAGATCACCACTCCCAAGGGACCCATTCCAGGAAAGAAATTTGATTTGTTGCTTTAAAGGAGATTTAGAAATATCTTGCCCTCCCTGGTTTGGCATAGAAGAGCAAATAAACATGTTGGGACTCACTATGTACTCCAGGACACATGTATATAGATTAGTATACCACACCGAAAAGTGCTTTCTCCCAGAAAATGCACACATATCATCCAAACAGAACACACCCTTTACTGAGTCCAATTAGCTCCTGGGTGGTCCAGTCCTAGAATCCTCACTTTGATAGTTCAGGGTATTCTTCAGAGTGTCGGGAACCCAAAGAAATCAGAGATTTATTCATTATATTATTACATTGTTATCATTGAAAAGTACTACTTCAGTTGTAATTATCATAGAAATTTTATTATAAAAGCAAGAGAACTTTAATTCTTCTTTAATAATTATTGACAAAAAATTTCCACAGTTGTATTTTGACTTTTAGCAATTAGGGTTTTTGTTTGTTTATTTGTATCTAAAATGTCTTTGCCCCCAAATTATAACCTTCTTAATTTTAATGAGCCTCCATAAACTCTTCATATATGTAGCTTATTTGCTCATCCTCTCCCCTTTATATCACAGTACAGATTAGGTGATTCCAAGAGTCGTTGACCCAGCCTGTCCAGAAACCAAACGTCGGTGTAATCTCTCCATTATGTCTCTTCCTAAGGCAATCTCTCATCCTTGCTATGGAATTTCACTTTTGCATAACCAAGTAATTTATAAACTTTGCTTCTCTAAATTTTTGGAAGTTCCAAGGTAAAATGTCAAAGTGTGTCTGTGGTGAAGAGGGGGCCCAGAGGGCAAGGCTGTGAGATCCCCTGCCTCTCTTCAACCAAAAAAATATCCCGTTGGCCTGTTTCAAATATTTGAATCCTGAATATTACTTATTTTGAAGAAATTATTTGCACTCCACAAAAAGTTAAAAATTGTCATTTAACCCATGACTCAGGTAGCTCTGAACAGCAGGAGACAAAGACCAGGCTGAGGCAGCTTAGCACTCCTGTTACTACCCAAGGAACTACAAGGCACAGAACTATTTACACTTCCCAGAGGCCTCAAAATGTTGTCTTTGAAACTCAGTCTTATGGCAGAATCTCAGGCCGTCTTATGTATGTGCCTGGGAACTCTATTTTTTCTAAAAATAATTAGATCCTTGTCTTTAAAGTAGACCAAGTTCCTTGGTACTTCATTATAGCTGAGTGAAACTATAGCCTATGTTTATGTCCTTTACATTTTCTACTTCGTCTTTTTTGCTTTTGATTATATTGTCCCTTAAGTCTAGCATTGCCAGTGGGACTCTCCACTTCTTTTACTCCAGGAATTGCTCTACCAAAAATTCTACTCATCACTGCAACTTAATTAAAAGTCTATCTCTTCCATGAAGCCTCCTGTGATACAATCAGTCAGAAATGATGGTTACTTCTTACGTGCCACATGATTTGTACTTCAGTCTAGTGCTAAAATCATCCTGCCTCAGTTTACAGTTATTTCATACTGCTTGCCCCTGGAGAACAGGCCCGTGTCTTACATTTTTTATACAACTTCATCCCCCACCCCTTCATTCTAGCTGATAGCATAGTTCCTTGTGCTCAGTAAATTACAGTTTTAGATTTGTTAGAAAGGTAAATAACCAACCAAAGTTCTTGATTTTAGGCATCATGAACCAACCCACGCTAACTTAAACAGAAGATAATTTATTAAAGAATATTTAGAACTTGTGCTTAGAGGCCACACCATCAGGAACAATCTTGAAAGTGATGTTAGAGAATTGGTCTCATAAAGGTCCCTATGCAGCCACCATTGGGCACAGACAATGATGCTGTTCCATAGAAATCATGGATGCTGGAACTTGCACAAGCTGACAGAATCACAACTATTGCCTTTTATGGAACTCGATGCAGTTTATCTTGCTACCCTACTCTTGCCAGAATGGATTTCACATCAGTCTTGCTTCTTTGCATTGAATAATTTTGAATGAAAGAGTTAGAATGTGGTAAGTTTGTATCTTATTAATAGAACATGTGTTCTAGCTGCAAGGAAGGCTGAAAAAATGAGTCCTACTCTTGCCAGAATGGATTTCACATCAGTCTTGCTTCTTTGCATTGAATAATTTTGAATAAAAGAGTTAGAATGTGGTAAGTTTGTATCTTATTAATAGAACATGTGTTCTAGCTGCAAGGAAGGCTGAAAAAATGAGTTTTCACTTCTGTGGAAGTCAGTCTCTGTCTCCACCAAGACTCACCAGGCAGAGAAGTAACCAAACACAGGAAGGGGCTTTAGAGTCTGGGTGTACAACATAAATGTTATTATAGCTGTCATTTTTAATTCCATATTTATTAAAATATCCAAATCATTAATTTCTCAACTCTAAGGAAAACAAATGTCCTTAATTTCTATTTGCCTTTGTGAATATGATTTGGTTACTTTCAGTCCTATCAAAATCCTACCAAAATTCTATTGGAATTTACTCTCAAATGCAGCACTTTTGTTGTATAAAATAAAGGTGTCCTGCACTTAATTTATTTTATTCATTTTTCTTTAGCCACATCTATAGGATTTCTTTGGTTAGTCCCAGTTTCCATCAAAATCTCTTACTGTCAATTGATTAAAACAATAACTGGTATTTATGTCATAGGGATTACCTTCCCCTTATAACAAATTTCTTTCCTATACTTAATGTCTAGCTCAAACTACAAATCTATCTATTTTTCCTGTAATTGCTGACATATCTGATGTATTTTTACCAGGACACAGTTTTATCTTCATCTATAGTTTTGTTACTGAAAATAAGCAACAGAGGCCTGTATTATTGATCTATTATGTAGAAGAAATCCTAATCTTTTTGTAATAATACAACCTCCAGAATAAATTCATATTCTCCCATCATCTGAAGCTTACATAAAAGCTTCTTTGGAAGTTTACATAAAATATACTCTGGGCCACAAATACAGCCCTTTGTTCAACTTTATGGCATAATAATGTCCCCTACATAACCCTTTTCTGTTTCTCTCATTCTTTTATTAAGTGGAGTGGATTCATATTACATGCCTTCTCTTAAAGAAATCTTGAATGCATTAGAATTTAATTCATTTCAACAAACATTTGTTGAGATGAAATATGAATCAAACTATTCTAGGTGCTGGGAATAGAAACTAGATAAGTCAAAGTCACTACCTTCAAGAAAAGTCATGATGTAACAGGAGAGAAAAATAGTGAACAAAAAATTGCAATATTATATGAAAAGTACAAGACTAGAAGTAGGCTTAAGATACAATGAGAATACAGTGGGGAGAAAAGCTGGACAGAGATCACACATCTTTGTGTAGGTGATGATTAGCTCAGTTTCGATACATAGGAGTTTTCTAAGGTTGAAAAGCAGAGAAAACATCAGTTTGTTCAGAAGAAATAGCATGCACAGAAGTTCAAGAACTTGAAGCAGCCTTAAGTGTTTGGAGAATTTTAAGCTGTTTGCTTAGTAAGCTAAATGTGGCTGGACAAGCATGTAGAGACCAAAGCATGTAGGTTCTTGTATGCCTGCCAAAGATGTTTAGTAATAATTTAGCTTTAATCCTGCAGGTGATGGGAAGCTGTTGGGGAATTTTGACAGGAAAATGGCATGATCAGACTTATATTTTACATTTATTAAAGAGATCCCTCTTGGCAACATGTGAAGGAAAGGATGGAGGAGGTTAATACTGGAAGTAAGACCAGTTGAATATGAAGCAATTGCAGTAGAACATGCAAAAGGTGTGAAAAGCTTAGTAACTACCTGAAGATAGGTAAAGATAAATAATATTGATTTGATTCCCAAGTTTCTTGCTTAGAGGACTATGTGCCCATAACCAAGACAGGAAATAAGGGACAAAAGCTCAGTGATAATTGGAGAAAA
Organism: Galeopterus variegatus; assembly: GCF_000696425.1. Lineage (NCBI taxonomy): Eukaryota > Metazoa > Chordata > Mammalia > Dermoptera > Cynocephalidae > Galeopterus > Galeopterus variegatus. Next base: position 149,970 of record NW_007728796.1, on the reverse strand, counting down.
CACACCTTCCAGTGAGATATTTTACTGAAAATACCTAGTAGATGATGTGTTCTCTGGGTCAGGCACTTTGCAGAAAAGTCTTAAGTAGAGATACGAAGTTGAAAATTACCAGAACATAGGTTTTGGGAATTCAGGTTTCCTAAGAGAGAAGGTATAGACTTAGAAGAGATCTGAATTCAAAAACACAGAAATTTAAATAGCAGGCAAAAAATTCTCAGCAAATAAATCAGACATGCAGGAGAAGCAAAAGAAAATGCCATAGAAACCAAGAGCACAGAAGAAATTACTTAAAAAAAAAATCAAATGTCACAATGAGGTCATGTTTATTAGATTTAGTCATCAAATCATTTATTATCTCTGCAAATGCTGCTTCAGTAATATTACATTAGTGGAAGCAGGTGAAAACTTTTTTTTTTCTCTCTAAATGCTAGTTGGTAAGAAATATAGTAAAGTGGAGAAATTTCTAAAAGGTGGAAATTAAGCATATATCTGAGCAGAAAGAAAGGATTCTGTAGAAAATAAAAGTTTGTAAGGAAAATAGATAAAACAAGATCTAGACATGAGGTGAGGAGTACAGATGGGGGGTTTAGCCTCAAGAAAGATGTGGGGAGTCTCCTCTTTGGAGATGTGAAGAGGAGAAAAATGATTCTTGTGGATGAGGTACTATTTTAATTAGAATTGTAGAATACTGCATCTTTTGGTCCCCAGTTGTCTCACATTTCTGTGCTAGGAGAAACAAATTCATTTGAGAAGGAAACTCATAGATTGGATGGAGCTTTAAGAAGGTGGCAAAGATTTGGATTCCTAGTAAAGGAATACAAAAGAAAGGTTGTCAAAGAGGAGTAGAGAAAGTACTCTCCCCAAATTCATTGTAAGTTTTTCTGTCTATATTTCCTATGCCAATTTCTCCAACTATATGTATTACAGAAGTGTAATAAAATAACTCAGTAGTCTCTTTTTTTTTTTCGTTAAATTTTTATTTTGTCAATATACACTGTATATGATTATTATGGCCCATCACCGACACCTCCCTCCCTCCTCCCTCTCTCCCCTCCCCCCCAAGAATGTCCTTTCCGTTTGCTTGTTGTAACAACTTCATAGAAGTATAGTTGTTATATCTTCTTCCTCCCACCCCGTTTTTATTGTGTGTGTGTGTATATATGGGTGAATTAATTTGTTTGTTTTTGCTATTCTTTGACTATCAGTGAGGTTGAACATGCCTTGACCACATCGATTGACTCTTCCCTAGTCATTACTCAGGTCAGAGGTCACCTGCGCTGGCATGATGAATATACTTGTTAGGGGAGGGGGAGTGTTTCTGTTGCAACTGACAAAGAACCCAGTACATGTCATTAAAAAGTCCAGAGAAGAAAATTCACCTTCAGGTCTAACCGGATTCAGGGCTCAAAAGATGTATTTTTAGGACTTTGCTTCTCACTGTAGCCCTCTGTTCTGCCTTCCATTAAGTTGTTGTTTTGGTCTCAGGCTCCTTACAGTACCTCTGTGATGACAGCCATTCTGAAGCTTACTCCTTGCAGAGTCAAGCCCAGCTGGCAAAAACACCTGCCCCTGTCCCAGAAGTCACCGAGAAAGCCTCAGGGCATCTTGTTGGCTCTGAGGGCCAGGCAGCCAGTCATAAGCTGGGCCTAGTGGTCTGGGCAGTGTGGCCTGGGCCTGGGTCACGTATTCTGCCCCTGGGCCTGGGGGTAGAGTCAGCCTCATCTGAAACAGATGGACTGAGAGATGGGAAGTAGGGGGGAGCCTCAACTGAACACTGGGATACTATTATCACTGTGGGACAAAAGTGCCAAACTTCTATAACAAGGAAGCAAATAGCCCTCCCGTGTCTCTGTCTCTGTCTCTGTTTCTGTCCTCACCCTCCTCAGGCTCACTGAATTCATCAAGGACTCTTTTTCTACTCTGTATGGCCCTTGGCTGGCATGGGCAGAGAGTGGATAGCCAGCCTTCAATGCAATGCCCCATGCAGGACACATCTGTTGATTACACACAATGGGCAAGAAACAGCAACAGCGCTGGAAGGAAGGAGGACATCCAGATGTTTTAGATGTGGTCTCACCCCTCAGCGAGCTCTCAGTCTCTGAAAGAGGCAGGGACAAGCAACTGTAATTCAAAGCAGAAACGAAGTGAGGACTAAGTGCAGGTGAAATGACTTATAGGGAGATGAGATAAACTAGGGTGGAAGCAGGGCATGCAAGGAAAACTGTGCAGGGCACCACCAGGCTGAGCCCTCAATGCCGAGCGGGTTTTCTATAGGTGGAGAGAATGATGATGAAATCCCAGAGCCCACAGCATTCAGTATGTAGTTTCCAAACGCTTTCTTGCAGAGCTCCGTGCAAATGGAGACTTGTAAATTATAGGGAATTAATTGCATCATTTATATTCCCTGCAGATCCAAGACAGATCTGGTCTCAGCCTCTTTAAAGCAAATAGCAGGGCCACATTCC